>NC_067406.1:132360557-132566741 GCF_009764475.1 Pristis pectinata
TTAAACCAATAAAAATAATAACTTGAGTTGGTGAAAGGATAACTGTAATTCACTGGGGATCTTGCCTTTATGTGCAGTTTACAGGCAACTTTATTTTCACAGATAGATCTTCATTCACAAAGTTGCAGTTTTGCACTCATTATTCCTACAAAGAACAATATTGAAATCTGCTATCAGGATTAAATATCCTCCATCTTCGATCAGGACTCATGATCTTGTGTGGTGCAAGCCTTAGAATTTACTACAGTAACTCAGCAAAGTTACCTGGGCAGCCCCTACCTCCGTGTCACTTGTATCAAGTGCCCCAAAGTCAATTCCAACATCTCCTGGTTCTTTTTGAATACAGATCTGACTTGGGCATATATTTTTCTTCCTGAATCATCACTCATTAATAACTTAGAATTGTCCTCATAAGACCATGTTCAGAGAGCCATTACCATAAGAAATGGTCTAATACCGCCTTCTCTGACTATCTTCTCCAATTAGTTGATAACTCTTTTGTCTCTAGGTCAGAAGACTATGGCTTCAAGGCCATGTCCATAGAAGAATTGGAATTGGAATTGGAATTGGTTTATTATTGTCACATGTACCGAGATACAGTGAAAAGCTTTTGTTTCTGTGCCATCCAATGAAATCACTCCATCGAGGTGATGCAAAGGTAAACAGAATGCAGAGTATAGTGTAACAATTATAGGGGAAGTGCAGTGCAGGTAGATAAGTAAAGTGCAAGGGCCACGATGAGTTAGATTGGGAGGTCAAGAGTTCATCTTTTAGCATATGAGAGGTCCTTTCAAGAGTCTGATAACAGTGGGATAGAAGCTGTCCTTCAGTCTGGTAGTACATGCTCTCAAGGTTTTGTATCTTCTGCCCAATGGTGGGGTTGGGGGGGGGGGGCTTCGATTATGTTGGCTCCTTACGTTAGCACAAATACCTAAAAAATTGTTCATCAGACAGGACGTCTACTTGCAGCCTGCTCGCTGATGATGGACTTGTCTCAGTATGGTTTCACGTCATGATCCGGGCTTACCTTTCACTGTACAGTTAATTGCTGGAGGTCCTGACAAGCACTGAATGAATGCCAGTACATTGAGTGGCAAGGTAGCAGCTAGAGTAATGCTATTACAGCACTAGTGACCCAGGTTCAATTCTGGCTGCTGTCTGTAAGGAGTTTGTACATTCTCCCTGTGTCTGCGTGGGTTTCCTCCAGGTGCTCCGGTTTCCTCCCACATCCCAAAGACGTACAGGTTAGGAAGTTACGAGCATGCTATGTTGGCGCCGGAAGTGTGGTGACACTTGCAGGCTGCCCCCAGAACACTCTGCACAAAAGGTGCATTTCACTGTGTGTTTCGATGTACATGTGACTAATAAAGATATCTTACAGTATAACTCCAATAACTTAGCATCTCATTGTTTGGAAATCTTGATAGTCTGGCATCCTGCTCACTCATCCATCCAGAAACGTGAGCCAGGGGTCAGAGTGTGAATGGAATGAGTGGCCAGACCGTGGGTCTGGAGTGTGGCCAGGACTGGGGTCCGGCTGTGGGCAGGGGTGCCACTGGACCTGGGGTTGGGGTCAGGAACCCCAGGTAGGTCTGTGGCTGGAGCTGAGGCCTCAAGCACTTGCATGTTTCCGCTCCCTGTAAACTCACAGGATTCACTGGAAAATTTATTATATTATTGTACAGTGTAAAAAAAATGAAGTAAATGCGAGTTTGGGTGTTAATAGGATTAACATTAGGACATGTTAGATGAGAGGGGGAAAGTTTAAAGGAGGTGCGGGGCAAGACTTTTTTACACAGCAAGTGGTGGGTGCCTGAAACAGGCTGCCGGGAAGAGTGGTGGAAGCAGATACCATAGTCACATTTAAGAGGCTGTTAGACACATGAATTTGCAGGGAATGGAGGGAGAGGGATCATGTACAGGCAGAAGAGGTTTAGTTTAAGTCGGCATTATGTTCGCTGCAGACATTGTGGCACGAAAGGCCTGTTCCTGTGCTGTACTGTTCTGTGTTCTGACATTCAATAATCCTGAACATCTGCTAGTCCAGCACTATCAAAATCCCAAGACTTTACTGTGCTGTTAACTGGGCACAGGCAATAACATAGGGTTCTTAGCATCACTCACTTGTGGGAACCAATATCTGCCATAAAATGTTCACTCCTCACCTCATAGAACATGGAACACTACAGCATAGTACAGGCCCTTTGTGAACCACTTCCCTGATCAAACGAGTCAACTCTTAATAAAGACAGATGTTGATGATGAAATTCACCATCGCCTTCAGTGGACCAGGAGAAGGATGTCTGAAGATTCAAGAACCTGTTCTGTGCTGTCCTGTTCTATGTTCTCTGTAAAACCCATGGTCTGTAGGGCAGCAGTGATCTCGCTGAGAGGATGCACCTCCACTACCCAATTATACTCATTTGGCTCAGTCAGCAGGCCACATCCTTTGCATGCCTCCTCCATTGCTCTTAACTTCACTACAGCTGCCTAAAATTATACACAAAATCTTATTAGCAAGTTCAATCCCACTTACAGCGACCGGATGGTTACCTTTAAAGTGGCCTCCCCATGAGAACTGCTCATAAAATAAAGAACTAGCATTTAATTACTCCACTGGCAATCAGCAGTTACCAAATTAAAATTCCAGGAAATCTCATTTTGATGATGGAATTGTACAACTTTAAAGAAAATAATAGCATTCTTGTAATTCTTGCAAAGGTATCTGTGCACTCTCATCCTCTCGCACTTACAATTGACTACCGTATTCCACTGAGATTCAGGCTGTTTTGGATTTGCCTCAAAACCAAGATAACTGAATTAAAAAAAAGAAGTTTCTCTGAATCCGTGAACACCCCCAGCCCAACCCTTGCGAGAGTCGGGGCTCTCCATGCGGACGGTGTATGGTTAATTTGAGTTGATCTGGCTGGTTACAATGAATGAAGAGTCTCTCGGGGAACAATGCACTGGAAAGAGTCTGTTGTAATTGCTTATACTGGAGCCAGCCAGCCGTCTGCAAACGCTTAGCTATAAAGTGGCGACTGTACCGTTAATCTTAGTATATTCTGTCTGGCTGCCGCCGGTAGGTTTGGTGCAGAATGCGAAACCCTTCCTGTTTTGGCGCTGTGTCAGTTGGAGGAGGGAGGGGGTGGGGTGTGGTGGGTCGAGGGGGAGGGGGAGTGGGGTGTGTTGGGGTTTTGAAGAGAGGCGGGCTGCTTTACGTTGGGGGGTGCTCTCTGGGGCGTCGGGAAGAAACAGGGAAAGGTTTGACAAGGAGCGTGTGTCAGAATGAGTGAGGAACCTGAAGAGCGCAGCCCTCGCTGTGCCGAGGACTTCTTTTCTTCTTCTGGTTGTTTTACGTCCACTTTTATTAATGGGAACTTCCAATTAATTGCAAGAAGCTAGGGATATCTGAGACTGCATGGGAGCTCCTAAAACTATACAGCAGAACAGAGAGAGAGAGAGAGAACGGACAGGAATTGGCAAAGAGGTTGTTCTTACAGGGAAAGCAAGCATTTTTTTGGGGGAGACCTTTTGCTCTATTCCTCAACATGGTAAGTGATTGTTTCATCTCTGAGCGCCGCTGCCAAATTCATCCCGTGGACCTGAGGCTGGAGACAGCTGAAATGTTTTGCTAACACTCACTGCGGAGCCTCAGACCTGTTCGAGGGAAATGTACAACCTACAATGCAGTTTTATGGCAGTTGGATGGTTTATTTAGTATGATAACATCAAGAGCGGGAACTCGGGTATAAACAACGAGCAACGAGAAGAAATGTTGCTTTAAAGGCATAAAATGTGTGTGCGCCCGCGTGTTACAGCTTCCCTTTGCTTTAATTTGGGGAGAAATTATTTATTGCTTTTCATTTTTCACTTCTCATTTTTTTTATATAATCGTGACATTTATAGGCATGTATATCAATGCAAAAATAAGAGGTTGGCATTTCACTTGCAAGGACTTGTTTAATCCCAGTCCAAACAAAACAGTCTGAGACCCTGAGTATTTGGGAATGCAAAGCGACAGTTGTGTGAGTACTGGCTGGGCCCTTTGTGAATGGTCTGTAAAGTCTGCACCCAGAGCGGGCGAGAACATCGGTGCTGCTGTACGCATTCCTTTTATTTCTCACCTTTTCACTCTACTGGTTTATCAGTGCGACTAGGAGAGAGAGAGAGGGGAAAAAAGGGATCCAGTCATTGGATAGCAAAGTTTCCCGGCTTTGCTAACACTGGCATTGAAATATTTGCCTCTGTGTGTAGGGCTGGAGAGGTAATGCTTTCAGTTCTTACTGTAATAAACAAACTGGACTAAGGGAGATGATGGAAAACACGGGAACAAGTTACACGTTAGAAAGTCATTGAGACTTCATTGATTCATTGAAAGTCATTGAGACTTCAGTGATTTACACAGCTCTTAGATGAAAATTTCCTTAGGTCTTGTAACACAAGCAATTTCTGTTTTTTCTATCCACTTGAGTTGTTATCAAAGGATAATGTGTTAATGAAAATTCCCTGCAGAGGCCCCACTTTTCAGAATGTGCATTTGTTAGATGGAGCGGACTGAGAGGGAACTCGGGCAGAGAATAGAGCTGGATGGCTCATTTTGGTGCAGTGCCTTCTGTGTAGTTCCATGTGGTTTGTTTCCTGAAGTAAACTCATTACATTAAGCTTTAAATGCTTACTCCTTGCAATGTGTGAGCGCAGTCAGAGACTATACTTTGTCTAGATGTTTCCCAACACTTTTGGATAATTCAGCATCATAACCCCCCCACAGAGGTTTATGGCAGAGGAGGAGCTAGTTTGGTTTGCCGGCTCTTTCAAAACTAATTCCATCCCCATTTCTCTCTACATTGCTTCCTGCGTTACTTCCAATACCATCGAATTTTCTTCTTTGTGATAATTTCTACCTTAACCACTACCTTAGGCAAAATACTTGGTTTGAGGTGGAGGACCAATGTTGATCTCCATAAGATATAGGAGCAGAATTAGGCCACTCAGCCCATTGAGTCTGCTCTGCCGTTCAATCATGGCTGATTTTTTTTCAACCCCATTGTCCCACCTTCTCCCGGTAACCCTTAACTCCCTTACCAATCAAGAACCTATCAATCTCTGCCTTAACTACACCCAATGACTTGGCCTCCACAGCCCTCCGTGGCAACGAATTTCACAGATTCACCACCGTCTAACTGAAGAAATTCCTCGTCATCTCAGTTCCAAAGGCACGCCCCTTTATTCTGAGGCTGTGCCCTTAGATCCTAGACCCTCCCACTACTGGAAACATCCTCTCCACATCCATTCTATCCAGGCCTTTCAGTATCCAGTAGGTTTCAATGAGAACCTCCCTCATACTTCTGAACTCCATTGAGTACAGGCCCAGAGACATCAAGTGCTCCTCATTGAACAGCAAAGTAAGAGTGAAAGGTGAGAAGTGTTTCCATTCCTTATGTTCTTCCTCCATAAACTCTCTCTATAAAAAATATTTCATCTATCTGCTCTCCTCAATCACCTGGTAACTCTTTGAAACTGATGACCCCTTGTCACTGCCTTCTCAGCCAAAGGAAACAGTCCTTCTCAACTTGCCTTATCTAACTCCTTCGTAATTTTAAAAGCCGCTCTTAAATTTCCTCTTATCTGTTTCTGCTCCAGTAAAAATAGTCCTGGTATCTTGAATCTTTCCTGTCTCTGACACCATGAGGAATGCATGTTCCTTTTCCTTTTAATTTATCTTCTATAATGGAAAGGACAGAACTAAATCCTCTATTTAGGTTAAACAATATTTTGTATTAATCAGTGATCACTCCCTCAGCTTGGATGCCCATGTTAAGTATGCTGTATCCTAATGGCTGCTTGTTACATGTATAATATTCAGTTCCATCAAAGCAGGTGGAATATTCGGTGTAACAGCTGGTCAGCATTGTATCATCCATTTTGCAATATCACTGGAGACAAATGTTTACTCATTTTTAAATCCCAGGTCTATCATTGGTCTTTGTCAGCTTTTATCTACAAATTTGCCTGTCGTCTTGCTTGCATATTAGAGTTAGAGATGTGTCTTTGCAGCACAGAATCGGAATGAGATGATGTGCATTCACCAGTCTTTGGAGCAGACATTGGTGAGCGCCTACAGTAACACTGGGCTTTCCTGCCACTGTGGGTTCACCTCTGACACTTGCATGTCCCCAGGTGCCTCGTAATTTTTGCTTCCACCACTGAGGGAGAAGTAATCAGTGTCCTGTTCCTGAAATAATTGCCCAATTTCTATTTGGGACTGATTCAGTAATTGGTGCTGATTCAACAATAACAAAAAGATTCACCTTTTCTTAAGAGACAGGAGTATGTTGGGCATGTGGGGTGGAGCTGGAATGGTATCCTAGATTGTTGATCTGGAGACAAGAACTTGTATCACATCATAGCAGCGAGGGAGTTTAAGTAACCAAGTCAAACTGAAACAACATGCTTATCTCAGTAATGGTGGCTTTGAAATGACTGGTTTGTTAAGAAAAGCCATCTGGGTCACTCATGCTGCCCTTGCCTCATTTGCCCTAAATCACTCCAACCTCCAGATCACCAATTGCCCCCTGAAATGGCCTAATAATCCATTCAGTCCAGGGAGAAGTTAGAGATGGAGAGTGTTCAGTAATGCATCTGTCCTGTGAACAGATAAACAAAGGGCCTCTCAAATGCTCCTCATTCAATAATCTCGTTGGCGCTTCTTGCCTGAACTTACTTATGTCCACCTTAACTAAATTGGTAAATTGGTTTATTATTGTCACAGGTACTGAGGTACGGTGAAAAACTTTGTTTTGCATGCCATCCATACAGATCATTTCATTACATCAGTACAACGAGGTAGTACAAGGGAAAAGCTATAACAGAATGCAGAAAATAGTGTTACAGTTACAGAGAAAGTGCAGTGCAGGCAGACAAAAAGGTGCTTGGCCATGACGAGGTAGATTGTGAGGTCATGCGTCCATCTTAATGTACAAGAGGTCCGTTCAGTAGTCTTATAACAGTGGGATAGAGGCTGTCTTTGAGCCTGGTGGTATGTGCTTTCAGGCTTTTGTATCTTCTGCCCAATGGGAGGGGGGAGAAGAGGGAATGTCCAAGGTGGGAGGGGTCTTTGATTATGTTGGCTGCTTTACCAAAGCAGTGTGAAGAGAAGACAGAGTCCATGGAAGGGAGGCTGGTTTTTGTGATGTGCTGAACTGTGTCCACAACTTCCTGAAGTTTCTTGCAGTCTCGGCCAGAGCAGTTGCCATACCAAGCTGTGATGCATCCTAATAGGATGCTTTCTATGGTGCATCTATAAAAATTGGTGAGGGTCAATGGGGACATGCCGATTTCTTTAGCCTCCTGAGGAAGTAGAGGCGCTGGTGCACTTTCTTGGCCATGGTGTCTACGTGGTTGGACCGGGACAGGCTATTGGTGATGTTCATTCCTAAGAACTTGAAGCTCTCAACCATCTCGACCACAGCACCATTAATGTAAACAGAAACGTGTGCACTGCTCCACTTTCTAAAGTCAATGACCAGCTCTTTTGTTTTGCTGATATTGAGGGAAAGGTTGGGAAACCTCGGTCAAAAGCCCTGCCCCAGATCAGATCCAGGCCAAGCTGGTGAAGTGGCAACTCCTGTTGAGGGATACCTCCACATCTGTAACCCTCATCCTGTCATCAGTGAACCTTCTGCATTGTCAACCTCCCATGTCCCCCACCCCATTAACCCCAATCTTCATTAAAAAGCTAAATGGACATTGCACATCTGAAGCTGGTACATTCGCCATTTTGTAGTGTACTGCCCGAGAGAGCGGAGGAATTTTCATGGGTGCTTCTATCTTTATTCTTTCCTGCCTATGTACAATAAGCTGGGGGTGGGACACCTTCCATTTCAGGCGTCTGGCATTTGCATCAGCACTTTTATAACTTGTTCATCTGCAGTGTAAACTGCCATCTACTCCGCTCCTACAAGATACCTCAGTGCAACCTTAGACAGGCACTGGCTTCTGTATCCGTGTGAGCTTTCTTCCACTTTCCACAAACCTAGTGCCATGTGGGCTAGACACAGGTCTCCAGTTAGTCCCAGAGAACTGTATATAGCCCACTTCTTGAGCACATTTTCCAACCTGACAAGAATTATAGGGAGGTTTGATTAACATTGTACAGGTAACAAGAAATAAGAACAGGAGAAGACTCCTCAAGCCCGTTCCACCGTACATTGAGCTCATTGCTGAGCTGGTCTTGGCCTCCAATCCGCTTTTCTGCCTATTTGCCTGTAACCCTTAAGACTCCTTGTCTCAGCCTTGAGTATATTCAATGAGATAGTTCATGCTGTAATATTAAGTGTAGTCTGCTCTTTTAGAAACAGTGAGACAGTTCAATTCCAGAGACAATCTTACTGACAACAACTGCACCCACTATGCATGAACTAAGTAAATTACTTCTAAGCAGCAAAAACAGAAATGATCTGAAGCTTCACACACTGCTTCTTCAAAAAAAAACTTTAATTTTTGAAATTTGCAATCAATCCTCTTTTGACCAAAGAGAATTCACTGTTTGTGGGTTTAGTCACACAGATGCTGGTTTCGCTCTGAGGCTCATCCTATGTGGCCATTATTCAGGGTAAGCCAGGATGAGTTTGAAGGGTCGGGTCTCAATGCCTATTATGTGGTTAACACCACATCAATCATGCATTCTGCACATTAAATGGGGGGATTTTAATGTTGGTGACAGTGTATAATGGATGACGTTGAAGAAACAGCCCATTACACATCAGGCCAGATGTTTTGTTCCATTACGAGCAAAGGAAGTGAAAACCTGTGGATGCCAATTCAATGTCACCAAGTTAGCACATTTCTGGTGCTGAAGTTATGCTCCACAGTTCCATGACAGATTTCAAACTAACACTATGAAGAAATCATATTCTGGGAGCATTGTATAATGTAACGTGATGGTTCCTGGCAAAAAGGAACTGCAGAAAATGAGTTAGGCTTAACAAGGCTGGAGCCAATGGATGCAGGAGAACCAAAGGCTTGGCTCTACTTCCGTAATGACTTAAACCTAATGGCAAATTAATGAGATTCATTCGACCTGGCTGAAGTAGAATTAAACAGCTGTCAGTTTCCTCAGAAGAATCTATATGCGAGAGATGAACTGCTACAGTTTCTGATACAACAGAGAAACTAGTTCCTATCTCCTATGCCTGTTGTAATTACTACGGTCATTCACTTTTCCAAAAGCACGTTTTACCAGCTATGTACAGGGTATGGGAATGCCTGATAGAATTTATAAACATTCCATTCTGAAGACTTTTAGATCCTTTTAAGGACGTCGATATAACAAGATGTGTTTGTAAATTCTGTTTAGCGAAATAAATATATAGCCATTTGGAAATGTTCTGAATATGAGTAGTGGACATATAGCAAAGAATGCAACTAATGGTCTTACATTTGTGAGGATGGATGGATTAGGTTTGTCTTCCCTTAAATATAAGAGGTAAACTAATTGAAGTGTTTGAGGATTACGAGATTTAATGGAAATGGAGGGAAACAAAATCTTCTGTGGGAAAAGAAGGGGGATTAACCTTAAGATTACAACCAGGCAGTCCAAGAATGTATAGGATGGTGGAAACCTGGAGTTCTCTCCAACAAAAAGAAACTGAAGACACAAGAGATTCTGCAGATGCTGGAATCATAAAGAAAGTGAATCTTGTTAACTTAAACATTTCAGAAATGGATAGATTTTATTAGGCAAGGGTATAAAAGCTTACAGAACTAAGGTAGGAAAATGGGTTACAATACAGAGCAATTTCAGTCACCATTCATCAAGTAATTATGCTCATTAGAGTGGACTGACATGAAAAGAGTTGTCAGGTTGAATGGTCCATTCCTGTTCCATTGTTCTTAATGATTCATATTCATGAACATATTCATATTTCTTACAACACAGGAGGTCATTCAACTCTTCGAAGCTGTGCTAGCTCTCAGAGCAATCCCACCAATCCCATTCCCCCACCTATTCCCCTGCAACCTTCTTTCTTTCACATACCCATCAACTCCACTCTACTTCTCAGCAGGTCGAGCAGCATCTGTGGTGGGGAAGGAATTGTTGATGTTTCGGGTCGAGATTCCAGCATTTCAGTCCCTTGTGTCTTCACTGCAATTCTCCTACCACTCAGCCACGCACCAACCTACACTGAGGGTAATTTACTGAAGCCAATTAAACAACCAACTTGTACATCTTTAGGATGTGAGAGGAAACTAGAGCACCTGGTTTGGCATGAGAACCAACAACATTAGTGTGCCAGTCTAAAATGAGAATAGTTAATTTTATAGAAACTCCAGTGTACAGAGGAGTTTCCAGTTGTTAAGTCAACTGCAGCAACCTGCGATGGCTATGAGCTGCGGTTGGCTGAATGCCAGAATGGAAGTGTCAGAACACCAAAATCAAGCTTCTGTTCCCATGAACTCTCTCTGATTCTGTGGGTTGCCTTCATGGAAGGCTCAGAGATAGAAAGAGGAAACCACAAAGGAAGGACATGCATTTAAGGTGAGAGGGGGAAAGTTTAAAGGAGATGTGTGGGGCAAGTATTTTACACAGAGAGTGGTGGGTGCCTGGGATGGGCTGCCAGGGGTAGTGGTAGAAGCAGATACAACAGAGGCACTTAAGATGCTGTTAGATTGACAGATGAATGTGCAGGGAATGGAGGGATATGGATCATGTACAGGGAGAAGAGATTTAGTTTAATTCGGCATTGTGTTTGGTGCAAACCGGGGGCCAAAGGGCCTTTTTCTATGCTTTACTGTTCTATGTTCTAAAAAGAAATGGAGGCAGGAGAGATACCACAGAAAGGAAGGGGAAAGGGAGAGCCTAACAGTGTCATATTGAATTAAACAGCCCACAAGCAGCTTGTCTTTATAGGATGCCTTTTAACAGTGTAAGATGCTTCTCAGGAATACAATAAGACAAACACTGACCAAATCAAAAGTAGAAGAAGTAGGTTTTAAACTCTGGCTTAAAGGAGAAGAGGTAGATGGATAGGTTTAGTGAGGGAATTACAGAACTTAAAGGGAGAGGGAAATTCTGGATAGAAATCTTCTCATGGCTGTAAAAATTGACAGTCAGGGGCCCAATTGCTGTAGAAAATATATTCCATTTAAAGCATGATGGGTCTATTCTCAGCAGATGGGTTTATGTCCAGCTGACAGCTGCCACGTGAAGTGATATTGCAAGACAGCAAAGATGTAATTATGAATGGCAGCACCTCACTATCCCTGGATTCAGCTCATGTCCTTGGCTACTCGAGATTTGTCCACAGTCTGAGCATAAGAGGAACCAGGGCAATACATGAAATGAATGTAGTGTTACCATAGCCTGGAAGATGATCACGGACTTATAACATGCAAAAGAACGGATTATCTTGGGAAGTGAGACATTTTTTCCTTTCCACGGTAGCGCAGCGGTTAGCGCGACGCTATTACAGCGCCAGTGATTGGGGTTCGATTCCCGTCGCTGTCTGTAAGGAGTTTGTACGTTCTCCCGTGTCTGCATGGGTTTCCTCCGGCTGCTCCGGTTTCCTCCCACATTGCAAAGATGTACGGGTAGGTTAATTTGGGTTTAAAATGGGCGGCGCGGACTCCTTGGGCTGGAAGGGCCTGTTACCACGCTGTAAATAAAATTTAAAAATTTAGACTGTTACATTGTACAGGTGAATTTTCTTGAAGGGCATGAGTGAACCAGATGTGTTTTTACAATAATCCAGTAAATTTCATTGGGATTATTAATGTTACTGGCTTCTTATTCCCAGAATTATTTAATTTTCTGCCTTTTCATGTCCCAGCTGAAATGGTGGCATGTGCACCCGTTTCTCTGGATCGTTAGTGCAGGTCTCTGGATGCTAGTCCAGTGAATTAAACTGGAATTTAGTGTTACAATTTCAGCTATCACTTAGAGAGAGCAAAGTTTATCCAAGTTGGAAAGTTCCAGGAAAATTCCCAGCTGTTGGATACATCATCCATTTGCAATGTTCACCTAAAACTTACCTGCCCTCACGAGTGGAGATAAAAGATCATGCACTCTTCTTTCGAAGCGCAGGGAAGGTCTCTGGAAATCTCTGCACTCATTATCCCCTATCTAACCCAGACTAATTCTCCTTTCAGACAGCATCTGATCCAATGTTTGCTTTCACCATGAATCCAATCCATTATTTCCCCACTCTCAGACAGTAGTCGACATGACACTAATTTCAAACAGTAGCACGGTAGTATAGCGGTTAGTGTAACGTTTTACAGTGCCAGTGACCCGGGCTCAATTCTGGCTGCTGTCTGTAAGGAGTTTGCATGTTTTCTCTGTGTCTGTGTGGGTTTCCTCCGGGTGCTCTGGTTTCCTCCCACATTCCAAAGACATACAGGTTAGGAAGCTGTGGGCATGCTATGTTGGTGCCGGAAGCGTGGCAACACTTGCGGGCTGCCCCCAGAACACTCTACGCAAAAGATGTATTTCACTGTGTGTTTCAATGTACATGTGACTAATAAAGAAATCTTAATCTTAACCCCTCTCAGACAGTACCTGATGTGAACCTGTACCCAGACACTGCCTGAACATGTCCCTATTCTCTGGCACTACCTAACCTGATCCATTGAGGATTGGGAAGAAAGGGACTTGTTATCTGCTCTTCTGGAAGATAATGTGGTTTTAAAAATAAATTTCCTGGGAAATTATCCATAACCTTTAACAGAATAACTATTTATTTAGTATAAGCAAATTAATCAATTTTTTAAACGGCACTTGAGCTTATAACACTAATTAAATATGCACATTTAACTGCTTCAAGTTACTTGCTTATGCTTGGAACTGTGCCTGGGGTTTGGTCAACCACTGGTGCTATTCTATTCCCTTCAAAGATCACATTGACTCTGGGACTTGCACAGTTCTCAAGTTAACAACGACTCGATTATACCAAAAGTAATAAATTTGGCAGAGATTCCCCAAACAGCCTTTGTGTGGAGGCTGCTCTTTATAAACAGTATTGTAAGTTATCAGTAAATATTATTCGTCAGCCTCCTCCGATTGCCAGTTTGTCCCTGGAGATTACTTTATGGTTCTTCTGCGCTGACCAAAGCGTAGGCGGCTTTTCAATGGATGCCAGATGCAGACTAGCCCGTTGTAATGTGAGTGTGAGAGAGTGTGCGCGCTCTCTATGAAGCACCCCTTTTTTCAGGCTGCAGATCCTGCACTTCGGACACATCTTGGACTGGGAAGTAAGTAGATGAAGTCTTCTTGCAAGTTATGTAAAACAGTGTGCAGCGAAAGAAAGATATATCAAACATTGACCGGAGATGGATTACAATGGAGCTCTTGTTTGTGAACTCCTTTTTGTGGATCTTATACCGTCTGCAATGAAAGTCTTTAATTCCGTGTCCCTGTGAGTTGTAAGAAGAAGGAAAGATGGGCCCACGTTTAATTCATCACAGGCCTCATCACCAGGATGACTAAGTTCCTGATGCTGTGAATGGGTAGTTTCCTTTATGTGTTGTTCATCGAATTTATCACATTACAAATCCACGCGGTGACACCCAAGTGTATTGGGGCGTCCGCTGGTGATGCAGCGAAAAGGGAGAGACCAGGACAAGCCGTGTGCCCCACCTCCGGTGTGTTATTCATGGGTTTCCGAGGAGTCTTGCGATTGAAACAACCCGCGGGCGTTCTGCAACATAAGATTGTCCAGCAACTGTCGACAAGACGGGGTGTGGTCAACAGCTGGCTGGGTGAAACTGGATGCGATGGGTTTGGTAGGGTGGGTTACTCCTGATTAACTTGTGCTCCTGTAACACCAGTGTGGTCAAAGAACTGCCAGTTACGAGTGGCTGTATTCTTCCAATGTTAACGCTGCTGCAATACGGCTAACGAACGGGTTAATGGTCTGAATGTTTCAATATGCCACAATTCTTCAGGGTGATTCCACATGCCGCGGGAGCAACGTGGTCGCCAATGTAATGTTTACTTTCCTGGACAAAATTGTGAACACCAAACAGCGCCGTTGTAATCTTTTTAAAAAGAAGTTTAATTATTGAGACTCAACTTTCTAAATCATCACCATTTGGCATTCTTTTTCTTATCTCTGCTAGGATATCTTCCCTTCAACCGAGCGTGGATAATGATGTGAGCAGGAAATGGCTGAGAAACAAGTCAAGACTTCCTTCCTTTTCGTTCGACTGCAGACTCCAACCACATCAGTTGGACACGCCAGATCAAAATGCACAGAGAGCAAAGCTGGACGCGAACTTGGCTCCGTCTTCGCCGGCCATCGGCTGGCTTCACCCTCAGACATCGGAGGCGTGGCTGCCGGCTGCCAAGACAACCTCAGGCAGCTCTGCGAGGGCTTGTCTGGTGATGGGCAACGTGAACGAGGCGGTGGCCACCTACGGCCAGATGTTCGGTGCTGTGGATCGTGCCGGAGCAGCAGCATCAGCACCAGCGGTGCATGCGGGTTTGGCGCAAGGGTAAGCCTGTCTCCCCCACTCCCACCCTCAGCCGGCTCCCCTGGCGGACAGACTGTCAACTCCCTGGATCTAGTGACCTCCCAGAAGAGTCTGCAGTCCGGAGGCTGGAGTGTGGGCTCGGAGCAGACTCCGAGGCTGCTTCCCCCTTCAGGGTCTCCGCCTGGAACCTCAGCAGCCGGCCCCTGGAGCACGCCCACCACGTATCATGTGTCCAGTTCCAGGAAGGACGGCGTCCGGTGGAAAGTACAAGTCAGCAAGCCCAACCTGGTGGAGGCGCCCATCTTTCGCAAATCTCCCCTCTCAATGAGTCAGCGATTCACTTCTGGGGTTGTGGATTGGTCTCCCAGATCGACGAGCACACCGGACAGGGCATGTGCCCCTTACAACCCAGCTCCCGGGCTCTCTGGAACAGCTAGCTCTCCAACATGTCCCAACACGCTCCAAAAGGTAAGGACTACCCCTTAATCTTGTGCTGAAAGACCCTGGGTGGATTACAGGATTTCTAAGAGTTTGTCTAACTATGTTTTATTCATTAGAATGACACTTGTGGTGTGGCATGTGGCAGTTTTGGCACAGAACTGAAGACGAGTTTTGGTCTTCACAGTTTCTGCAACTGTTGACGTGCAATCTGCATGTCCAGTTAAGTTACACAGTGAGATATAATTGTAATGAGCTTCCCACAAAATGCAGCTCAAATATTGTTCAGATGTAGGAAATGAAATAAAACTGTGGACGCTGGAATTGGAAACAGAAACGGAAATGCTGGAAGAACTTGGCAACTCGAGCAGCATCTGTGGAAAGAGAAACCAGTTATTGTTCTGGATCAGGGACCCTTCTGAAGCTATTTAACCGAGGATGGGTCCCTGAGCTAAAACATTAACTGGTTTCTCTTTCCAAAGATGCTGCTTGACTGGTTGAGTCCTTCCAGCATTTCTGTAATTGTTCAGATGTGGTTTATTGCAATGGTAAGAATTGTCATAATAATGCAATAATCTTCACCTAATTAACAATACCACAGAGCAGCCTTAACGGAAGGACAGCCAATGAGAATGGGGTGGCTTTGGGTAGGATTCCCACTCAACCTGGAGTGTGAAATTAGCTGGGAATAGGCATGCAACTCGTACACCCCATATCTCCCCATTCCCACTGAGTGTGATGTCTGGGCTACACTCGACCACTTGCCTGGTAATGTGGATGAATGGCATTAGAGAGATGATGCCGGTCAAGGCATTAAGGTTCTTAAAACGTAAATGTGTCTACTTTTGAAAGGAACAGAGAATACCACATCTGACTCACAAAAATTCAGTTATAGGGAAAGACTCTGAGAAAATTCAGTTATAGGGAAAGACTCTGAGTTTGACAACCCATACAGCAAGAGGATTATCCTGTTATTAAATGGTTGTTAAACCACATGAATATGCAGGATGCTTTGGCTGTGGACATGGTACAACATGGGATCAATAAATAAGAAATGTATTCCTGCTTGGCAGCTCTTTGCAAGAAATCTTGCATATTTAATCTTGAGGCAGTATTATTACCTTTCCCACTTATGTCAAAAAGGGTCAGTTTCATTTCTGTTGACAATGGTGTCACGCAGACTGAACTGTCTAAGCTGTAGAGACAAGTGCTCAGAAGTGCAGCAGCATTATCTGTGCTAAAGTAAACCCTGTAATAGGAAATGATTTTTATTTTGAAGCATGTTGAGCATTCTTTAAAACATGCTGCACTCAATGAATCCTGATTTGCATTGCTTTAATGACATATACAGAAGATGATGTTTCTCGAAAGGGTAATTTTTAAAGGGTAAAATTCAATGTATTTTTAGAATATTGAATGTAGAACAGTACAGCACAGGAACAGGCTCTTCAGCCCACAATGCTGTGCCAAACTAATTAAATTAGTAATCAAATGCCCAATTAAACTAATCCCTTCTACCTACACAATGTCCATATCCCTCCATTTTCTGCACCTTCATGTGCCTATCTAAGAGCCTCTTGAACGCCTCTATCATATTTGCCACCACCACAACTCCTGGCAGTGTATTCCAGGCACCCACCACTCTCTGTGTGTAAAATAAAATTACCCTGCGCATCTGCTTTGAACACCCCCTCTCACCTTAAATGCATGCCTTCTGGTATTAGACATTTCAACCCTGGGAAAAAGATACTGACTGTCTATCTACGCCTCTCATAATCTTATAAACCTCGATCAGGTCTCCCTATAGCCTCTGCCACTCCAGAGAAAACAACCCAAGTTTATCCAACCTCTCCTTAGAGCACATGCCCTCTAATCCAGGCAGCATCCTGGTAAACTTCTTCTGCGCCCTCTCCAAAGCCTCCAAAGCCTTTTTTGTGACTATTCTTATGCCATTCTTATGGCTTGGGGCTGGACATAGCTAAAATGAAATGATAAAGAGCTTAACTATTTTACACATAATTAACCTCTGGAGATAAAAGTACATTTCTGTCTTTTTCAATCTTTTTATTAGTTTTCAAATTAATACAGATTAATATATCAATGTTTATACATGTAATACAAAGAGATCAGGAGAACAATCATGACATGGATAATAATAAAGAACAATAAAGTATAAAAAAAATCTGTAGATCCAACGATCTGTTAGTGCATGAATATAATATAATATAAAAGAAAAAATTTATTATAAAATATAAAAGAAAGAAAAAAAAATCCCCAAAATAATAAGAAAAATTATAAACAATATATCAAACCAAACTAAGCTAAGGGAAAAAAAAATTCAAAAAAAACAGAAAAAAAAGACTGGACTAAAATTTCTCAATAGAAACAGGAGCAGTATTATGTCGTCAACTCCGTTCCTCTAAATTGAAAGGTTATTATAAGGGCATGTGAAAATATTGAATAAGTGGACTCCAAACTTCCTCAAATTTAAGCAAAGGATCCACTCCTAATTTTTTCTAAGTTTAAACATGATATAGTTTGAAAGAACCATTGAAAAGTAGTAGGGGGTATTGGATCCTTCCATTTAAGCAAAATGGATCGTTTGGCCATTAATGTAACAAAGGCATTCATGTGGTTGGCAGAGGCAAATAGGTGGTCAGATTCTATCCTTGGTAAACCAAAAATTGCAGTGATAGGATGAGGTTGTAAATCAATATTCAATACATTTGAAATAATGTTAAAAATATCTTTCCAATATTTTTCCAAAAGAGGAGAGGACCAAAACATATGTGTCAAAGAAGCCACATTCGACTTACATCTGTCACATATAGGATTTATATGGTGATAAAAACGGGCTAGCTTATCTTTTGACATATGGGTCCTGTGAACTACCTTAAACTGTATCAAAGACTGTCTGGCACACATTGAAGATGTATTAACTAAATGAAGAATTTTCTTCCAAGTCTCTGTAGGTATAGATGTCTGGAGTTCCCTTTCCCATTCAGTCTTAATTTTGTCCAGTGGTTCTGAACGAATTTTCATAATTAAATTATAAATTATTGCTATCAAGCCCTTCTGACAAGGATTAAAACCAAAAATTTTTTCCATAATTTCAGTTTTGTAAGGTGTGGGAAAAGAGGGTATAGTAGCTTTTAAAAAATTTCTAATTTGCAAATATCTAAAAAAGTGTGATCTAGGCAAATTGTATTTGTTAGACAATTGTTCAAAAGGTGAAAAACAGTTATCAATGAATAAATCATGAAAACATACTATTCCCTTCCTTTTCCATATGGAAAAAGCT
This sequence comes from Pristis pectinata, assembly GCF_009764475.1. NCBI lineage: Eukaryota > Metazoa > Chordata > Chondrichthyes > Rhinopristiformes > Pristidae > Pristis > Pristis pectinata. The sequence goes on from NC_067406.1 coordinate 132,378,769, forward strand.
GAGTCAACTCTGGATGGATGAAAGAAAAAATTAGATTGAATGGGACTTGATAGATTAAATTTATTCAATCCAAAAAATTTATGAAATTGAAACCACATTCGTATTGTATGTTTAACAATTGGGTTAATCATATGTTTACTTAATTTGGTAAGTGCAAAAGGGAGTGGAGCTCCTAAAATAGAAACTAATGAACATTCAAGTACTGATTGGGACTCAAGGTGTACCCATTTGGGGCATTGAATTGCATCTGAATTTTGTATCCAAAAAATTAAATATCTAATATTGATTGACCAATAATATAATCTGAAGTTAGGCAAGGCCATACCACTGTACATTTCAATGTGACAAGGAAATAGAATGAAAATACTCTTCACATTAAGTGGGGTAAAAAGTATGATTAAAGTATGCACAGGTGAGGTTAGGGCATGTGGAAATTAAAATAATCTAGGTTACTTAGTTCTTAGATCACTCGTATTGCAAGATAGTTCCAAACTCTTCCATTAGTTGCAGTGCAGGGAAGTCAATGAAGATAGAAATGGGTAAAGATGATAAATGGGCAATTATTTGTTTTACACCATCATGTAAACTCAATGGGGTAAATCTTGCCCAATTTGGCCCACTGCTCAGATTTGCCTTCATCCGCTGTGTTCTCTCCTTGTCAGTACTATCCTTGTTTGGAAATGTGGGCCTCATTATTCTGGGTGTCCTTCGCTCAGTCTAGCAGCAAGGTGTAGCAAGGCCTCAGCTGGAGTACTACTGAAGCCCTGTCCCTGGAACCGCTTGACAGTCTTTGTGATAAAAGGCAAGGCTAGGAGGTGGAGCTAAGCCTCCTGTCAAAGTCTGTGAGACTTTGTCAGAATTATTGATTGTTTCTGAAACTAAATTTTGTTTAAATTGCTTCAATTCATTGAACACTTATTTAAAATAAGAAAAACATTAATAAATAAATAAAAACATTAAAACAGCATAGATAAGTGGGGAAAAAGATAATTGAACATCTTTCCAATCCACAGATTGGGAATGCTCTTTCAAAGCCATGGGGATTTCAATCCCAGGCTAGGGCTGAGGTGGAATTCCCATGTTGGGGAATCCTAGCTTCTCTGGGTTCTGATGTTGGTCTCCAGCTCAATTCAACCCAAATATTAGCGATAGCAGCTCTGACTTAATTAATTATCCTGAAGGATTTGATTAGATATTATGAAACAAAAAATTGGCAATCTGAAACTGATGATGTTCTTTCAGATCCCTGGGAACCATGTAATCTTGTTGTGATTAATTCTGTCTTGCATGATTATGTAAGAATAAATATTGCTTCTTACACAGAGCTGCACATGGTCTTAACTGCTGACTTATAAGTGTTTTTTTTTACCTAATAATTGAATATATTGAATGGTGTCAGTATGATGATTGTCAAAGAAGGTGAGCCAAGAGTATGGTTTCAGAATAAGTGGTCCTTACTTTTTGGGAGATTCTGTGGGTCTTCCTCTGGAGTTATGGAGCAACATCATGCATCAGTTGTCTTGTTGCCAAGTCAAGTCAAGATGACTACAAATGGCTCTTTGGATTCCACTAATAGTTCAATTGAACCATGGATTGAATACATAGAAGGAATAGAATGTGCTTACATGAAAATAACATTGCATAAGTTAATAAAAAAGTAATTTTGCTTTCAGCTGTAGTTGCCAAGACATACAAGTTGGTAAAAACTTTGGCTCCAACCAATCGAGGAGATGGGTATTTAAAGAGTTGGTTAAACTAGTTGAATATCGTGATGCATATTCCTCTTTCCTGTAGTTCAACAGAATAGTCATTGAAATTTGGATGAAACTATTGCAGACTTTGTCGTATTGATGGATTGTAAGTTTGGTGAAAGTTTGGAAGATCACAGAGTATGAGATGTGTGTACTCAAAGAAGGGTGCTCATTGAGAAGAAAATGAGCTTTCTGCAGGCACTTGATAATGTCCAGGCAATGGCTTCTGTAGTTAAATGAGGGCAGTGAGATCACTTAGCAAAGGTTTGGGATTTAACAAGCTTGGGGCCAAGCTCTAGGGCATCTTCAGGAAATGGGAAGAATAATGTGAAGGGGAGATACTATCTGTGTGGAAGTTAATGTGTGCAGACATAGAGTCTGTTTGCTATAATTGTGGTATCAAGGGACATTTGTTGATTGTTTTCTTGAAAGCAAAGTAACAACACAGAGAACCCAGTGCAAAATCTACTGGAAAGAATGGCAAACGTGAATGATGGAGCTGGTGGTGACCTAGATGAACCTTATGGACTATTTACACTTGACCAAGAAGCTACTGAACATTTTTGTACATCAGTGTATGTTGAAATGAATAGAAGGTCTGTGAAGAGTGACACTAATGCTGCCATATTGATGATGTGTGAGGTGCTGTGGAATGTCTGTCATTTCCGCCAGCTGCAAATGGGATCCCACCACTAGCCACATCTTCCCCTCCCCACTCCTTTCCATCACTCTCTCCGTGACCCTCTGGTCCACTCATTCCTCCCCAGCCACCCCTTCCTGACCTCTGGCACCTTCCCCTGCAACAGCAGAAGGGCGACACTTGTTCTGCACCACCTCAGATTGCACTACTATACTTTGCACCATTCCATGGTTTAAGATAAGATAAGATATCTTTATTAGTCACATATACATTGAAACACACAGTGAAATGCACCTTTTGCGTAGAGTGTTCTGGGGGCAGCCCACAAGTGTCGCCATGCTTCTGGCACCAATATGACATGCCCACAACTTTCTAATCTGTATGTCTTTGGAATGCGGGAGGAAACTGGAGCACCTGGAGGAAACCCACGCAGACACGGGGAGAACGTACAAACTCCTTATAGACAGCGGCCGGAATTGAACCCAGGTCGCTGGCGCTGTAATATCGTTACGCTAACTGCTACACTACCGTGCCTGCCCTCATTGCTGTATTTATTATTGTATTTATTATTACCATGTATGCTGTTTACTCTATGAGCTTCACACAAGCAAGGAATTTCATTGCACCCTGGTGTATATGACAACAAACTAGACTAACTAACTGACCTCTCCGTCACCACCATCCAGGGATCTCCTAGGTGAGGCAAAGGTTCATGTGCACCTCCTCCAACCTTGTCTTTTGCATTCAGTGCGCTTGATGTGACCTCCTCTACATCGACGAGACCAAGTGCAGACTGGGCAGTTTGCAGTGCACCTACACTGCCTGTGCAACAGCCATCCCAAGCTTCTGGTTACATGCCATTTCAGCTCTTCTTCCCATCCCAACAATGACCTGCCCTCGACCTTCTCCACTGCCAGGCTGAGGCTCAACACAAACTAGAAGAACAACACCTCGTATTCCCCCTGGGTACCTACAACCCAGTGGTATGACCATTGAATTTCCCAAGTTCAAGTAACCCTTACCCCCTGCATTCCCCTCTCTCTGATCCACCACTGGTCCCATTTTTGCTTCCTTTCCCAATCTCCCCCTCCAGCCTCCCATCACCCATCTTCCTCCCTCTTCCCCTCCTGGTTCCATCCCACACACTTCACCCACTGGATTCCCTCCCCCATCTGGTTCCACCTGCCCTTCAGCTCTCCCTTAATGGTTCCCATTATCATCTTCCTTACTTATCCAATTCCGGCACTATATACGGTATAGCCCGTGTATTCCTGCTAATCACCCTGCAACCTGTGTTTCCACCTTCCCTCTCCCCTCCCCCTACCTGGTTTCATTTCCCTCTCATTTTTTTACTTGTTTGCTTCCACCTATCATTTATCTGCCTGTGCCTCCTAACTCATCCCTACCTGTTCCCCCATCTTGTTCCTTCTGCCCATCATCCTTCACCCCTCCTTGGTCCACCTATCACCTACTGGCCCCTGTCTCACCACTCCCCCCCTCTCTTTATACCGGCTACCTTCCCTCTCCACTCTCAGTCCTGATGCAGGATCTAGACCCGAAATGTTGACAATTCCTCTCCTCCCACACATGCTGCTCGACCGCTGAGTTACTCCAGCAGATTGCCTTTAGCTGTGAAGCAGCATTGGGCTTGCATCAGTTGTGCTGTGGGATAGTCAGGTTAAGATGACCACAAATGGCATTTTAGTGACATTGGCCAGGTAGTCCAGTGAAGCTCAAAGAGTCATCGACTATCTAACCATATAGGGGAAAGGATCAAGGTTAGAGAGGTATGTGAAGTAAGAGTAAAAATTGGTATTTTTTACTCATACTTGACAATATCTCTTCAACATTAATCCTGGAAGTGAAGCAACCTGCCTCTTCTGATTGCTCCTGGTCAACTACTTTGACAGGACAGAAATGGATTTCAAAGAAATCGATAGACTGGGAAGACATCGAGAGCATTGACAGCATTGAGAAAAGAAGTTGGGATGATATGTTTCAGTTGTACAAGGCATTGGTGAGGCTGCACTTGGAGTATTGTGTTCAGTTTTGGTCATCCTGCTATAGAAAAGATGGCATTAAGCTGGAAAGAGTGCAGAAAAGATTTATGAGGATGTTGCGAGGACTCGGGACTTGGTTATAGGGAGAAGTTGGGCGTGCCAGGAATTTATTACTTGCAACGTAGGAGACTGAGGGGTGACCTTATAGAGGTGTATAAAATCATGAGGGACATAGATAGGGTGAATGCACTCTTTTTCCTGGGGTTGGGGAATCAAGAACTAGAAGGCATAGGTTTAAGGTGAGAGGGGAGAGATTTAATAGGAACCCGATGGGCAACTTTTTCACACAGTGCGCATATCAAATGAACTGCCAGAGGAAGTAGTTGAGGCAGATACACTAACAACATTTAAAAGACATTTGGACAGATACATGAACAGGGAATGTTTAGAGGGATATGGGTCAAATATGGACAAATGGGACTAGCTTAGATGGCTGTCTTGGTCGGCATGGATGAGTTAGGCTATAGGGCCTATTTCCGTGTTGTAAGGCTCTATGACTCTGTCTCAAAGAGCACGAGGAAATGATCAGCTGCACTCAATGAGTAACCCAAGATGCACCACACCAAGTGCTACACCTGTCCCTACACCTCCTCCCTCACCACCATTCAGGGTCCCAGACAATCTTTCCAGGTGAGGCAGCGTTTCACCTGTGAGTCTGAGGGTGTCATTTATTGCATCCGGTGCGGCCTCCTGTACATCGGTGAGACCCAACGCAGATTGGGTGACCGCTTCGTCAAGCACCTTCGCTCCGTCCTCCGCAAATGCCAGGACCTCCCGATGGCCACCCACCAATTCCACATCCCACTCCCATACTGACATGTCTATCCATGGCCTCCTCTACTGCCATGTTGAGGCCAGTTGCAGGTTAGAGGAACAAAACCTCATATTCTGCCTTGGGAGTCTCCAACCTAATGGCCTCAACATTGATTTCTCTAACTTCCAGTAACCCCTCCCCTTCTTTTTCTTCCCCCTCTGCTCTTCTGTCTTCCCTTATTCCTATGGCTCCCTTCCCCCACCTTGATGACCTGCCCATCTCCTCTCCTCCCCTCCCACATCCTTTATTCCATGGTCCACTGCCCTCTCCTACCGGATTCCTTCTTCTTCAGCCCTTTGCCTCTTCTAGCTGTCACCTCCCAGCTTCTTACATCTTTTCACCCCTCCCCCACCCATCTACCCTCCCCCTCTCGCCTGGACTCACCTATCACCTGCCTGCATGTGCTCCTCCCCCTCCCCCCCCCCACCTTCTTATTCTGGCTTCTGCCCTCTTCCTTTCCAGTCCTGATGAAGGGTCTTGGCCCAAAACATCAACTGTTCATTTCCCCTCCATAGATGCTGCCTGACCTGCTGAGTTCCTCCAGCATCTGCAGAATTTTTTGTGTCTCCATGTTTTGTGATGAACTTGATAGCGTTCAAGGTATGGAAACCAATTTTCATCTGAAGAAAGGTGCTCCATCTCCAAAGCATATTGCCTACCTTGCAGTCTGAAGGAAATGTAAATTGTTGATGAGACAGCAGGAAGCAAGTATCATTGAATTGGTTGAGTTTTTTGCTTGGACTGCTCTAATCATTCCTTTCGTGAATATGAAGGGCACCAATTAGATTGGTGGAGATTATAAAATGACTTGGAACAGAGAAGCAAAGATAGACATTTACTCACGAATGAATTGATTGCTCAGCTAGGAGGAGGATTTGAGCTTTACAGCTGTTGCATAATAACCAGCAGATTCAGTTTGAGAATGTTGACAGACATACACAATAATACTCACCTTCGACAGCACCAGTACAACAGACATCATTTGCAACAGCATCAGTCCTGGGCATTTTCCAGGTGATAATGGATCCAAGATTACCTGGCGCTGTGTGCTTCCCAGATCATAACCTTGTGTTTGAAAGGACAGAGCAGGAACATAAGGAGAATCTAGAAGGTGTGACTCTGAGAAGCAGAAGTACAGTCAAGGAAAGACAAGATTGTCTTTGCTGCTTCAGAAGTTCTTTTCCTTGGTGACTGATGCTGAAGGATTCCAACTAGCTAAGAACTTTTAAAGCAGTGTTGGGTGCTTTAGTCCAACCAACTTGACAGAGTCCAAGACCTACTTAAGAGCTCTCAACTATTGTGCACATTTCCTGCCATCCTTAAGCAGTTTTTGGCTCTATTTATGTGTTGCTGAATCATAAAATGAAGTGTAAGTAGGCAAGTCTAAGCAGCTGCTCTTGTTCATTGAGCTCCAGCATAGGTATTGCTGCAGTTCTGTCATGCATCACCTTGCAGAGTTGATGTAGCTTCATCACATTTTGAAAGGAATGGAGAAAGGCAGTTGATTGGTTTTGCATCAAGGTCTCTTTCCAAAGCAGAGCAACACTACCTCATAATGAAATGAAGGTTTAACTGTCATCTACACAGTGATTAAGTTCCACAGGTACAGCCAGAATGTTGATTTTTATAGACCATAAGAGTCTGTAGAGTATTTTTGGTGGGAATATTCAAGGATATCTCTGACCACTTCAGCTAGGGTTAGAGATGGCTGTTACCATTGTCTTCATGTGACTAAGTTCTGAAGTGCAAGAGTTGACTGCCAGTAGGTGCACCTCCAAATGAGGCACTCGTAGCCGGGTGAAGCAATGTCATTGCTAGAATACATGGATAGTACACCAGCCTATCGTTACAGCTAGCTCCCATGATGACATGCGACTTTACTGCTTTGTATGTGTGAGAGCACATTCAGAATGGAAGGGAAGGAGAATGTGAAGAATTGGAGGACACAATGAAGAAATGTGTACAAGGTCAGGAACATTGCAATAATCCACCATCAGTTCCCGTCAACCCTTGGCCCTGAATGATCAAACCTTGGTCAAGGGTACATATGGATTTTGCAATTCCACTTATGGGAAGAGCGATAATGACCATAGTGAGTGCACATTCCTAATGGATGGAAGCAATTTTAGTGGCGAATTCTATATCTCAGGCGATGATTTGAAAGTTGAGAATAACCTTGACTGCAGATAGTCTTCCAAAGTTCTTGTGATAGACATTGAAAGTAACCTCACCTGAACTGGGGTGCTGCCTCAGGAAGGCAACATCTATCATCAAAGATCCCCACCATCTGGGCCATGCCATCTTCTCGCACCTACCATCAGGCAGGAGGTACAGAAGCCTGAAGACCCACACGACCAGGTTCAAGAACAGCTACTTCCTTTCAACCATTCGGTTCCTGAACCAATCTGCACAACCCTAATCACTATCTCGGTATGACAACACTGTGACCACTTTGCACTGCAATGGACTTTGTTTGTTCTTGTTCTAATTGTGTTCTTTCTTGTATAATTTATGTTTAATTTATGTTTTTCTTGTGAATTTTGTGTCTCTGATACCATATGCCTGTGATGCTGCTGCAAGTAAGTTTTTCATTGCGCCTGTGCATACATGTACTTGTGCATATCACAGTAAACTTGACTTTGATTCTGAATTGATCTTGCCAAATTCCTCAGAAGGAATGGAGTCCAACTATTCCCTATGACCCAGCCTCAAATGACTTGACAGAATAGGCAGTTCAGGCTGTGAAAAGTGCACTGAAAAAGATGATGAGAAATATAATTGAGACAGATGTTGCACATTTCTTCACCAGGATACATCACATGTAGCTTCAGAACAAACACCTGCTGAGTTACTGATGGACAGATATCTCAGAACAGACTTGGACTTGAAGCCAGAAATCAGTGCTACTATGTTTTCCAAGTAAGGAAACTAGAAAGAATAACATGATGCCAGAGCTTGTGATCACAATTTTGAACCAGATGAATATGTACCAGAGCCAGAAATGTCCTCATCTGGAAATCTCATGTAACATCGGAGAACACAGCTCGTAATGAGATGCTACAACCTACTGGAGATGTAGCGTAAACTGAGAGCAGGAAGATGACCCAAATAACAAAGCAAGAATGCGAAAAGTACTCAGTTTTCCCAGAAATGTTTGAAAAGGTGATTTGCTAGGTTTAGTTTCTGGAGTGACACAAAATAATGTGGAAAAATTGTTACAACATTTTACTCTGGGAAAAGGCCATTTTCAAACACATGACATTATGATCACATTTCTGGACTCAGGTAGTATTATGGACAGTCGGGCAGTATCTATGGAGGGAAATGGACAGTCGATATTTCAGGTTGAGACCCTTCATCAGGATTGGATCCAGATTCCAGCATCTTCAGTGTCTTGTGTTTCTCAGATAGTATTATATTGTTTAAAATAATTGATATCAATATGATAGTTTTCTGAAATGAATTGAATACTTTAGACTAGAATTAACCTCGGAAATATTGGTGTGGAAGTGCTTCATATATTCAGATGGTCATTGCCTATTTGAGATTTTAATAGTTTCTAATTCAACTTGAGCTTCCACTTGGAGGTCATTTCACCCCGCAAGCCTCCACATCCAGCACTTCATCCTTCGCCATATCTGCTAGCTTCAATAGAATCCCACCACCAGTCACATCTTCCCCTCTCCGCCCCTTTCTGCTTTGCACAGGGACCACTCTCTCCATGACTCCCTAGTCCACTCATTCCTCCCCACCCTCCTCCCCTCTGACCCCTGGCACTTTCCCCTGCAGCTGTAGGAGGAGCAACACCTGTCCCTTCACCTCCTCTTTCACCATCATCCAGGGACCTAAACAGTTCTTCCAGGTGAGACGCAGATTCATGTTGCATTGTTGCAATCAGTGCTCGAGATCTGACCTCCTCTACGTCGGAGAGACCAAGCGTAGACGAGGCGACCATGGCGCTCTGTCAGTAATGGACAGCTTGAGCTTGCACTTGCAGGTCATTTCAACTTCTCACTTCCACACTGACCCTTCTGTCCTCAGCCTTCTCCACTGCCACAGTGAGGCCAGAGGCAAACTAGAAGAACAACACTTCATGTTCCTTTTTGGCAGCCTACAACCCAAAGGGAGGTACATTGAATGATCTAATTTCAGGTAACCCATACCCCCCATGCACCTTTCCCACACCCAATTGTCCACCGAATTTCTCTCTCCGTCCTGTTCACCTTTTCCATACCTACCCCCTCGTTACCAAGAATCTTCACCTCCCTTTACCTGGTTCCATTTGCTCATTAATCTTATATCCATCCACCTGGGCTTCTTCTTTCTTCTCCCTTGGTTCGCTTTTCCTACCCCCTGCCTCACCTGGTATATCTGCCCATCATCCCTCCCCCATCTGGTTGCATCTATCATCTACAAGCCTCTATCTCCACCCTCCCCTCCCCCACCTGGTTCCATCTGTCTAATTCCTTTTTACCCTGGCCTATTTTCCACCTATCATGTATGAGCCTCTGTCTCAAACTCACCTCTCCCCTATCAGGCTCCATTTGTCCGTCACCTCCCTCTCATCTGGTTTCACCTATCCCCTACCAGCACCAGTCTCATCCTTCCCTCTGACTTCTATATATTTACCATCTTCCCTCTACACTCTCAGTCCTGATGCAGAGACTCAACTCAAAATGTCGACCATCCCTTTGCCTCCACAGATGCTGCCTGACCTGCTGAATTCCTCCAGCAGTTTGCTTCTGCTGTCAACGTGATGAGCAATTATCCACTGGAAAAGTCAACTAGAAAAGTTTATTTACAGCAAATCTAAAAAAACTCTTATTGTCCCCCAATGGACATTTTAGTCATAAGCAATAGTACTTGCAAGGCCGAGAATGGAGTGTTAAGTTCGTTATCTATTTAATCAGATGAAATAAGATAAGCTAAGATTTCTTTGTTAGTCACATGTACATTGAAACGCACAGTGAAATACATCTTTGCGGAGAGTGTTCTGGGGGCAGCCCGCAAGTGTCGCCACACTTCCGGCGCCAACATAGCATGCCCACAACTTCCTAACCTGTACATCTTTGGAATGTGGGACGAAACCGGAGCACCCGGAGGAAACCCACGCATACACATGGAGAACGTACAAACTCCTTACAGGCAGCGGCTGGAATTGAACCCAGGTCGCTGGCGCTGTAAAGCATTATGCTAACTGCTACACTACCGTGTATGAGATATCTACTTCATGTTGTGATATTTATTATAAAACTTTAAAAAAATGTTCATTGTCTCCATTAGTAAAAGCACATTTGTTTAAAATTAAAAAATTCCTACACCACGATATCACGATATAGAAAAGTGAAGGATTTGATGTGTAGGATATAAAATAAGTGCCTTCAATATCTTGGGCATAAATGCACTGATGAACTATGACAGTGATTTATAACTGAAAGCAGAAAGACTCCCACCTCCCCATTCCAACATGTCCACTCCCTCCCACAGTGCTGTTTTAGAAATCACGTTCACTTCAGCAGTAGGAACACAACATAGCTACCTGCCCTAATCTGCTTCACTGGAAGATTATTAAACAGAATTTGACACTGAGCCACGTTAGGGCAGATATTCAACAGCCTAGATAAAGGGGTACAGGTTAAGGCATGCTTTTAAAGGAGGAAAGAGAGGAGGAGAGATTTAAGGAGGAAATGGCAGAGCTCTGGGCTTTGGCAGCTGAGGGCATTCACAGAGGTGTATAAGATTATGAGCATGGAGAAAGTGGACAGCCAGAACATTTTCCCCAGGGCGGCAGTGGCCAATACCAGAGGACACCAGTTTAAAGTAAGAGGAGGAAAGTTCAGGGGAGATGTCAGAAGTAGGTATTTTTTTTTACACAGAGAGTGGTGCGTGCCTGGTCAAAAGCATTTGAAGATCTACGAGGGTGGCAAGGTTAGAGGAGATTACAGTGCGAGGGAAGGGAGAAGCCATACCTGAGTAACTGAGCCGTGGGTCCAATCTTTGACCTTTGCCAGGTTAACTGGTCGGGGTAATGGTCATTGAACAATAATCTGAAAGACTGTTACACGAGTCAGTAAGAAAGAGGGAGAGCTCCCATGCACAGTTGCTATCAGTTGACATCAGTTGGGTTCGGGAAGATGGGGCTTGCCAGTTAAAAAGGCACATGACTAAAGGATAACTATGACAAACTATTGGAGAGCAGGAGGCACAGATCAGTGCAATGAATACTGGATTCACTTGGATCAATACGTAGAGCATAGAACAGTACAGCACAGTATGGGCACGTTGGCCCATGATGTTGTGCCGATCTACATAAACACTTACTTCCTGATAAATGTAACCCTTCCCTCCTGCACAGCCCAAAATCCTCCATTTTACTTTCTTCCATGTGCCTATCTAAGAGTCTTTAAAATGTCCCTATTGTATCAACCTCTACCACCATCCCCAGCAGTGTGTTCCAGGCACGCACCACTCTCTGTGTAAAAAAAAATACCTACTTCTGACATCTCGCCTGAACTTTACTCCTCTTACTTTAAACTGGTGTCCTTTGGTATTGGCCATTGCCACCCTGGGGAAAATGTTCTGGCTGTCCACTTTCTCCATGCTCATAATCTTATACACCTCTGTCAAGTCGCCTCTCATCCTGCGTCACTCCAAAGAGAAAAGCCCTAGCTTGCTCAACCTTTACTCATAAAACATGTTTTCTAATCCAGGCAAATCTCCTCTGCACCCTTTCTAAAGCTTCCAGATCCTTTTTATAATGAGGTGACCAGAATTGAACACAATACTCTAAGTGTGGTCTAATTAGAGTTTTATGGAGCTGTAACATTACCTCGTTGCCCTTGAACTCAATCCCCTGGACAATGAATGCCAACACACCATTCTTAACCACACCATTCTTAACCACCCTATTAACTTGTGCGGCAACCTTGAGGGATCTATGGACGTGGATCCCAAGATCCCTCTGTTCCTCCACACTGCTAAGAATCCTGCCATTAACCTTGTACTCTGCCTTCAAGTACTTTCTTCTAAAGTGTATCACTTCACACTTTTCCAGATTAAACTCCACCTGCCACTTCTCCACCCAACTCTGCACCCTGTCTATATCCCACTGCAACCTACGACAACCTTCTACGCTATCCACAACATTTCCATGTCATCTGCAAACTCACTAACTCATCCCTCCACTTCCTCATCCAAGTCATTTATAAAAATCACAAAGAGCAGGGATCCCAGAACAGATCCCTGCGGAACACCACTAGTTACTGACCTCCAGGCAGAACACTCTCCATCTACTACCACCCTCTGCCCTCTGTGGGCAAGCTAATTCTGAACACACGCAGCCAAGTCTCCATGCCTAATGACTTTCAAGATGAGCCTACCATGGGGAACCTTGTCAAACACCTTACTAAAGTCCAGATACACCACATCCGCTGCTCTACCTTCATCAATACCCTCATCATTTTCTTTTCCATCTTGTCTCCCTGGAGTTATTGATTCCTGGTGGGAAACCTTCCAACGGAACAAGCTGCTACATGGTAACTAGCCCATTTCATGGGCTATTTGACTACAAGAGCATCAAAACCATTGCAAAGTTTGTCCTTGCCTGGTAGCAACAGTTGGACATATTTTAACAGCTTTATTTTGCCTTTCTCTTGCTTACAACATAGTGTGCCTGCTTAAGTGATCCCAGCTGAGGTAGTGTTAAACAGGGGACAGAGCTGATGTGCATGGCTCAGTACTACTGTCACCAGTGCAGTGATGTGTAGACCCTGGGACTGGGCTGAAGGGTCTTAGTTTGCTCCTTTCCTTACCGGGGTTTGAAGGGCATGTCTAATGAGGCCTGTGTTATACCATTATGCTGACACCAATAGCAAGGCAGGTCCAAGGAATGCTGCATCCAGTGCTGTACAACAGACTGTTATCCTGAACTTGATATTTGTGGCATGGTAAATAGAGTATGCATTGGGTTTGAAGACATAGAAACTTATGTGTGGATCTTAAAGATATTGGGATAAATTGTGTTCAGTCTGGCCAGCCTTGCTCACTTGCTGCCCACCCACCCACCATTCCCTCCCTGCTACCATCCCCTCACACCCTTCCTCACTTATCTCTTGTAGCCCTGTGGGATCAGTTGGCCTGGAGGCCTTGATGCATTGGTCATTCTGTAAGACAGAGTGGGGCAGTGAGGGGCAACAAGGCCTCAGGGGACAGATCCTGTGGCACCTCCCTTACCAGCCCAGAGGACTCACCAAAATCCTTTTTAACTGATATCAGAGACTCTTGAAGTAGATTTAAATAATAAAAAAAATCCTTACTATATATTTAAACTACTAGGACAATAATTCCATGATTTACAAACATGTGATTTATGAATTTTTGCTATAACATTTTTGATTCTTTGGGGTACATATTTTTGATTCACAAGGGTAATTTCCACTTAAACAAATAGCATGCTCTGCTTTGCTCACAGTATTACACCCATAATAACTTCTCACCAAACCTTTTTGGTTTGTGAAATTTTGCTCTACAAACCTTTCCCAGAAACATATACCTTTTCTATATTGAGGAATTACTGTGATTAATTAACTAAAAACATGAACTAAAATACAGAAAAATAAACAAACCACTTAGCTTTCTAATTAAGGTTGTTGACCCCACTCAGATGGGTGGGCCCTGCTACATTGCTAGCTATCTCTGGTCGTAAAGCTGAAGGGCCAGATGCGAAATCCTACTGGTCCCTCACCTCAGGATATTTGTCCCAGTGGAGAGATCAGTTGGAAGTCACGTCTTCACTATTTGTCCTCTGGCTCATCTCTGACTTCCCCTTGTAATATTTAGAAGTTGGTGACCAACTGACCCATGAGGAGGATACAACTGATGATTCATCATGGAACTGCTGGCCAGAAATGTGTACATTTTATACTACTGGTTTTCAAGTTAAATGGCCTAATTGTAAGAAAGGGTCCTCCAGGGGTATCGTTCACAATCTATAGATAAGGTGAATGCACATAGTCTTTTTCCCAGGTAAAGGGAACCAAAAACTCAAGGGCATAGGTTTAAGGTAAGAGGGGAAAGATTTAAAAGGGACCTGAGGGGCAACTCCTTTAGGATGGTGTGTATGTGGAACAAGCTGTCAGAGAAAGTTGTTGAGACAGGTACAATAACAACGTCTAAAAGACATTTGGATAGATACACGGATAGGTAAGGTTTAGAATGATATGGCTCAAAGTGAGCGAATGGGACTAGCTTAGGTGGAAGCCTTGGTCGGCATGGATGAGTAGGGCTGAAGGACCCGTTTCCATGCTGTGTTACTCTATGAATATATGACTCTTATGACTGTTGCTTCAGTGAATAATAATGAGCTTCTGCAGGATTAATTGCTAACAGCAGCACTCTGCTTTCAAGGAAAAGTCATTGAAATGTGGGTTGGCCCCTTCTGATTTTATTTGTGTGGTAACGTGGAACACAAGGTGTTTGGGACCCATCTTCAAGCCCATGTGCAGGAGCAATGAGAACACTCTGAACTCACTGGTTACATCACTGCCTTGGTAACGTAGCTGCAGGCATTTCCTCATGAGAGGTAAAAAGATAGAAAATGCTCAGAACTGCCTTAATGACTAACTACAACCTAAGTTTGTATTTACTGGTATACTCTCGTCACTTTAGACCAAGTGACTAACCAGGAAGCATTGTGTACCAATTACTTGGTCAGGGATTGGGATCATTAGTGGGCCCAGGTCTGACAGGGGTGTCATGTTCCTTTTCCATTGTGAATGAGGTGAGTTTTAACAGCAATCTGTAACCCTAAATGGGCTTTCAGCTAAAGTGTAGCAAAGTAACAAAAGGGTACCAAAGTAGAAAAAGGTGGCAAAAAAGGCAGCTGGTGAACTTAAATTCAATTAATTAAGTTAATCATGAATGAAAATGAAGCGTCAGTAATATGACCATGAACTTGCCGGATTGTAATTAAAGCACAACAGGTTCAGGGCAGGAGATTTGCCATTCTTGCCCATTACGGCCAAATATGTCTCCAGTCTCCAGACATAGCAATGTGGTTGAATTTTCACCTCTTCTATAGTTGAGGTCCAATCAGGGATGGACGACAAATGCCAGTGATGTCCACATATTCTGAATAAATAAAGCAAAAAAAAACTTTCACAACTTGCCCTTGGAGAGAGGAGGTGGGGAGATTTGAACTTGAATCCAACGCCAGAAACACCAAAGTGCTGCACTCCCTCACTACTGGATTGAAGTCTCAGTTGGATGACATGGTCTACAGTCTAGTGCAGGATTTTAACTCACAAATTTCTGAGTGCTACCCAGTGAGCTAAGAGGGGGAAATCTATGATGAATTTTTGCATGAACCAATTCAATGAAAGTGAAACCTCTTCGAGAGATAAGCCAAGTCATCAAGAATCTTTGTTAATCATTTCCTAAGTGCATTCAACCTTTACTTTTTCTAAATAACTTATACTTAATGACAATTGAGCAAATATTTCTGTTTTATGAAGGTAGCTATTGACTTCTGTGGAGAAGATGTGAGGTTTGTTGAACTGAAAGTAAACCTGGCTTGCAACTGGGAATCTTATTCCAATGATGCCCTCTGGTGTTCAGCTGTGGATGCTTCCCAAAGGCAAAGGCTGCTGTTTGTCAGGAGCAAGATTACCGAAGTGGAACAGATGTGATGTTCTCAAGTTTAAAACAATGTTCAGGCTTAAGGTCGAGAGTTTATCTTGGTCTGTGTTCCTTTAGTTTATTGTTACTGTACCGAATGCAAGTGAATATGAAATGAAAGAGGTGAAATTACTGTTTTTCTGTTGATCTTATCACACTGATTTAAAAGTTACATCTTCTCTGGGTTTGGAATTTTGACCTCAGGACCAGGAGTGCCTGTTATTTTAAAGGAATGCAAAAATATGTAAGAGCTACCATATTACAGCCACAGGATATACTTTAAAACTAGTATAGTTGGTTGGAAGTGCTTTTGCTATTTTTCTTTAGTTAAATATGTCCACTGTACAGAGATACAGCAGGCAAGGCTGCTGCCTCATGGTTGTAGTGACCTGGGTTCGATTCCAATATTGCGTGCTGTTTGTGAGGAGTCTGCATGTTCTCCCTGTAACTGTGTTAATTTTCCCCGGGTGCTTTGGTTTCCTCCTACATCCCAAGGACATGCTGGTAGGCTAATTGGCCACTGTAGACCACTTTTAGTCTGGGTGGGTGGCAGGAGAATTGGCGGAGGAGGTGTAGTTGATTGGCACGTGAGATGGAATGGTTCTCAGAAACAGAATCAGAATCAGATTTATTATCACTGACTTACATGACGTGACATCTTTATTAGTCACATGTACATCGAAACACACAGTGAATCCCCACGCTTCCAGCGCCAACATAGCATGCCCACAACTTCCTAACCTGTACGTCTTTGGAATGTGGGAGGAAACCGGAGCACCCGGAGGAAACCCACGTAGACACAGGGAGAATGTACAAACTCCTTACAGACAGCGGCCTGGGTCGCTGGCGCTGTAATGGCGTTACGCTAACCGCTACACTACCGTGTCTTCAGGGAAATAGCTGGGGGGATGGAAGTGATGGGAATGTACTGAGAGCCAGCATAGATTCAATGGGCTGAATAATTTCTTCTAAGTCATAAAAATAAAAGAATATATGAGAATATGTGGCCCAAGGAGATCCTACAGTGGCCATATAGTTGGTTCTTGTTGATGAAAGTTGATGGATGAATGTTAGCCAAAGCATCATAGGACCCATGTTTACCTGGGCAGGCAGGGGGAGCTTTGTTTTAGTCTCAACCACAAGATATTTTAGTTAACAGTGCATTAGAGCTTTGACAGGCTAGAGGGTGATATGGGAAACTGAAACTAAGTTTCCACAGTTACTCAAGAAGTCAGCTTCCAAAGCCATTTAGGCCCTTAGCTCTGCAGTGAAATTATGCACTCCATGGTTAAAGTCTGAGCTATATGGTTAAAATGTAGGCTTTGCAGTTAAATCCCTGCCTACCTGATTAAACTAGGGGCTAAGCCATGACCTGCATGATTAAACACTAAGATATCGGGTTAAATTCTCAGGCTGAACTCCAGGATCCCCTCCATCAAAAGCAATGCAAACTGATTTTATTATCCTGTGTGATTTCCTCACCGCAATCACACTTTTGATCTGAGATACAATTTGTAACTTTTTGAGAATGTTGCTTTTGGCCTAGATGGGAGAATCTGCCACTTGAAGAAGATGGTTACCTAAAAATTCTGATCCGAGTACACCTTATAAATCTAATTGACTTAAACAGCATTAAAGAAGAAAGTTTTACTAAGTTACTAAGGCAAAAGGAGCCATTGAATGATCCAGCAGATTTATCATCTTCGAGGTCTATTTTATTGCTGTCTTATAAGGGACAAGGTTTGCATTTGCTGGAGTCTGGAAGAGTGAGAGGAGACTTGATTGAAGACTTGATGAGGGGTCATGACAGGGTGGATATGGAGAAGATGTTTCCTCTTGGGAGAGTCTAGAACTGTCACTGTTTAAAAATAAGGGGTCACCCAATTACGACCGAGCTGAGGTGATTTTGAATGATAGAGCAGGCATGAGGAGCAAGATGGCCTACTCCTGATCCTAATTCTTATGTTCATCCTATCCGGATGCATCACGGCTTGGTATGGCAACTGTTCTGCCCTAGACCACAAGAATCTATAGAGAGTTGTGGACAAGCTCAGCACATCTCGGAAACCAATCTTCTCTCCGTGGACTCTGTCTACACTTCTTGCTGCCTCGGTAAAACAGCCAACATATTCAAAGACCCCTCCCACCCTGGACATTCTCTCTTCTCCCCTCTCCCATCGGGCAGAAGATACAAAGGCCTGAAAGCATGTACCACCAGGCTCAAGGACAGTTTCTATCCCACTGTTATAAGACTATTGAATGATAAGATGGATGCTTGACCTCACAATCTACCCCATCATGGCCACTCATCTTATTGACTGCCTGCACTGTACTTTCTCTGTAACTGTAACACTTCATTCTGCATTCTGTTATTGTTTCTCCCTTGTACTCCCTTGATGTACTGATGTGATGTAATGATTTATATGGATGGCATACAAAACAAAGCTTCTCACTGTACCTCAGTACATGTGACAATAACAAACCAATTATCAGTTACCAATTTTACTTCTCTCAGCGTCATCAGTCTTTTGGAATTCTCTTGGTGGTGGAAGTAGAGTCTTTGAACACTTTTAAGGTAGAGGCAGGTAGACTCTTGATTCGCAAGCTGGTGGAAGGTTACTGTGGATAGAAGGGATTGTGGATTTCAGGTAACAGTCAGATCAGCCCTGAACATTGAATGATGGAGCAGGCTCGAGGAGCAGGGTGACCTACTCCTGCTCCTAATTCTTATGATCATATCTTTGTATGTTCACCTATCACTTCTGTAGTTGGCTCTTGGTTAAGCAATGGCCCAATTTTATGATTCTCAGTCCTCTTTTCAAAGGGGGAATTTCTACTCTTAGAGGAGTTGTGAATTTTTAGAATTCTCAACCACAGAGATCTGTGAAGGCTGAATCCTAGAATATATTCACAGTCACTGTAGACAGAATTTTGATCTATAAAGGTGTCAGGGGTTACAGGCAGGAAAATGGAGCTGAGGGCAAGATCTTGTTGAATAACAGAGGAACCATGTGCTCAACTCCTGCTCCTGTTTATAATGTTTTTGTGTTATCCCTCAACCTGTCTTCTTCCCTATTTCTCTAATTCCTCCAGTCTGTTATGTCTTAGAGATTTTTGCATTCCTCTAACTCCAGCCTCTAGAACATCCCCAAATTTAAATGCTGTACCATTGATGGCTGTGCCTTCTGCGGTCAAGACCTCAAGAGTTCCCTCCCTAAACCTCTCTGCCCCTCTATCTCTCTCTCTCTCTCATCATTTAAGATGTTCCTTAACCCTAGTTGTTTGAACAAAGCCTTTGGTCATCTGACCTTGTATCTCACTACCTCACTTGAATACTGCATTCCCATTTGAAACATTTTTTTTCAGGGGATGACTAAGGTGGTTGCTTCAGTGTACTGTATAATCTTATGGTCATAAATTACCTCGTGCTAGAAGAGTAATGTGCCACAGTTTATCTTTCACTGGGAATGTTGGCACTGTGTTAAAGACTCAAGACATGTGTGTACTTGCTGATGCCACAGGCTGTTGCTAATATAAAAAAATAACATAACATTCTCCTGAAACTGAAACTGCATTGCTAGTTTCATGAGGTTGAAGATGACTAGCCCAAGTATAAGGCAGTCTTTCATACAGATCACAAGCCTTCAGAATTCTCTTTGGTGCTGCCAATTTGTCTCTCTATCTAAGCTCTTGATTAGCCCTGATCAGGATAAAGGAGAACTGTGAAGCAATTGATGCCTAGTTCAGGCTGCATTAAGGTTGCCAATCCTGGATTATCCCAGAATCTCCAGGAATTCAGGATAAATTCCCCGGATGCTGACATGAACAAACCCTTGAGAAAAAACATTAGGCGCATTAAATAATATGTTTTTCTTTCTCTTGGAACACTTTTGCATATTAATTATAAAAATATTGGAAATGCAGTGAGATTGTCTCACGGCGTAGTGTGTCTTTTCTCGCTTGTCTATATGGGTTTTTGTAAGGCCTTTGACAAGGTCCTGCATGGCAGGCTAGTCTGGAAGGTTCGATCGCATGAGATCCAGGGTGAGAGAGCTAATTCGATTCAAAATTGCTTCAAAGGTAGGAAGCAGAGGGCGATGGTTGAAGGTTGTTTCCCAGACTGGAGGCTTGTGACAAGTGGTGAGCCACGTGTTTGGTGCTGGGACCTTTCTTGTTTGTTACTTATGTAAACAATTTGGATGTACATGTGCAAGGCATAGTTAGTAAGTTTGCAGACGATACTAAAATAGGTGGTATCAGTAACAGTGAAGGAGGTTATCAAAAATTACAAGGGAATCTTGATCATCTGGGTAAGTGGGCCAGGGACTGGCAAATGGTTTTCAATTTGGATAAGTGAGAAGTGTTGTGCTTTGGGAAGTCAAACCAGGGTAGGACTTGTACAGTGAATGGTTGGGCCCTGGGGAATGTAGTGGAACAGAGGGACCTGGGAGTACGAGTGCATAGTTCGCTGAAAATGGCGTCACAGGTATAGAGCGTGGTGAAGAAGGTGTTTGGCATGCTGGCCGTCATCAGTCAGGGCATTCCAAAGGAATTGGGATATTGTGTTGGAGTTGTACAAGACAATGGTGAGGCCACACTTGGAGTATTGTGTACAGTTTTGGTTGCGCTGTTACAGGAAAGACCTCATTAAACTGGAAAGAGTACAGAGAAGATTTATGAGGATGCTGCCAGGACTCAAGGGCCTGAGTTATAGGGAGAGATTGGGCAGGCTAGGACTTGATTCCTTGGAATGTCAGAGATTGAGGAGATGACCTTATAGAGGTGTATAATGTCATGAGGGGTACAGATAGGGTGAATGCACACACTCCCAGGGAAGGGGAACTAAAAACTAGAGGGCAGAGGTTTAAGATGACATTTAAAAGGGGCCTGAGGGGCAGCTTCTTCACGCAGAGGGTGCTGTGTACATGGAATGAACAGTGAGAGAAAGTAGTTGAGGCAGGTACTATAACAACATTTAAAAGATGTTTGGATAAGTACATGAATGATTGCTGTTTGGGAGAGATAGAGTAAAAGTGCCCTGTATTCTCTAGGGTTTATAAGAATGAGATGAGATCTCAATGAAACTTAGAGAATCCTTACCAGGCTCGACAGGCTAGATGCAGGAAGGATAATTTCCCTGGCTGCAGAGTCAAGGACTAGGGGTCATGGTTTCAGAAACAAAGGAAGAGGCCAGTTACAGCTGAGATGAGGAGAATTTTTTGCACTCAGAAAATATCTTGGGAATTCTCTATCCTGGAGGGTTTTGGAGGCTTGGTCATTGAGTTCCTTCAAAATAGAGATCAATGGGTTTCTGGATGTTAAGGGGATCGAGGGAAACGGGAATGGTGCAGAAAAATGGTTGAGGTAGAACATCAGCCATGATCAATAGCAGAGCAAGTTTGAAGGGTCAAGTAAGCTACTACTGCTCCTATTTTTATGTTCTTTGTGTTGTAGTGTGACCAGTCTGCTTATTATATTCACTGTGCTTAGATCAACTCTCACTTCCACTCCCAATACGTATGGTAACACTTAGGTTAACCAGATAAAACAGAATAGTTCCTTCTGACATTAAAAAGGCAATTCTTCCACATTCCCTGCCATCCATCAGCTTCATCTGTTTGAGGTACTGTGACAGATTTATTGATTTCCTTTGCAACATTCCTTTAAACCACCACACTTAAATCATTTGGGTCCCAGTACATGTCATTGTTGTAAATAACAGGCCATCAGATAATGGTGTAAAGTAAGCTGCCATCACAATTCATCTTCATGTTTTCTAAGAAAAAACCTTCTTTTTGTTGTCAGTGGATATCAGCCAAGGGCTTAGACAGGGCTTCAAAGCACTTACATTGATGTAGCACTTTTCAAATTCTAGATTCCTCCCAAAGCATATCACAACCATGTGTTACTTTGAAGTGTACACATCTGTTATGAAGACTAATGCAGGAACTGGTTTGTGCTCATTCACAAGATGTGATATCTCCAGCAGTTATTGTCCATTCCTAGTTAATCCTGAACTGCGGAGTGTGTTAGGGTCTGGAATCATGGAAAAGCCACACCCGGTAAAGCAGACAAAGTTTCCTTTCCTGAAAGACTTTAGAGCACTGGATGAAGTCTTGCAACATCACCACGACTAGCTTTACTTTTGTACAGCCCAATTATTTTTTTATCACCTGAATTTAAATTCCCCAGCTGCCATATAGTGGGATTTAAGTTTATGTCTCTGAATCAATATTGCAGACTTTTGGTTACCAACTCATGAACTCTGACCTCACAATCTACCTTGTTGTGACCTTGCACCTTATTGTCTACCTGCAATGCACTTCCTCTATAGCTGTGACACTTTACTCTGTGCCTTTATTGTTTTTACCTGTACTACCTCAATGCACTCTGTACTAACTCAATGTAACTGAACTGTGTAATGAATTGACCAGTACAATCGATATGCAAGATAAGCTTTTCAATGTACTTCGGTACAAGTGACAATAATAAACCAATACCAATACCAATACCAATACCAAATGTAAGATCTAGTAAAACAAATAACTGGCTGGGCATTCTGCACTGTCAATATTGGTTGAGAGGTAAACATTGGGCAGGACTTAACAAAAACTCCTTTCTCTTCTTCCCATGGTGCTATAGGATCCATTATGTTCACTTAGGCAGGGGTTGGGAATGCTGGTTTAAAGTCTCATCCAATAAAAAATACTCCTTTGTCAAAATACACTTTGTGTAGAACTATACCAGAGTGTCGGTCTGGATTTTATGTTCATCCCTGGAGGAGGGGCTTAAATCTATGATCATCTGATCAGAGTAACACCACTGGGCCATTCCTGGCATTAATATCAGCTCCCAGAAGTTCTGATCCCAAGAGATGCATCAGACAGACCTTTTTAGCCCTTAGAGTGTGATTAATTATACAGACGCACTGCTGAAATTGTGTAAACAACGACTGCTTTCTTTACAGCTACCCCCAAGATCCTGGGCAAGTTGAGTATTATACATAGTGTTCTTACAAGGGAAATGCAACAAAATAGTATAATAATAACATAACAAGACGCTTTGCGGAATACCCGCGTTCACTCCACATGGGCAACCCTGAGCCTTCCCATTGTCTGCCGCTTTAATTCCTCATCCCATTCCCACTCTGACCTATCGGTCTGTGGCCTTTCGTACTGTCAGAGTGAGTTTGAGAAATAGAACTTCGTCTTCTGTTTGGGCACTCTTCTGCCTTCGAGACTTGTTATTGACTTGGTTTATTGGTTTATTTATTGGTTTATTATTGTCAGTACCAAGATACAGTGAAAAGCTTTTGATCTGCGTGTCATCCAGACAGATCATGCCATACATAATTACATTGAGATAGTAAAATGAAAACAGAATGCAAAATATAGTGCAGCACACAAAGTGCTGGAGGAACTCAGCGGGTCAGGCAGCATCTATGGAGGGAATTGGATAGTTGACATTTTGGGTCAAGACCCTTCATCTGGACTGAATGATAGAGGGAAGATAGTATGAAAAGGTGGAGGGAAGGGGTGGAGCAAGAGCTGGCAGGTGATTGGTGGATCCAGATGGGGGGGGGTGTGTTAGGCAGATGACGAAGGGGGAAGAGTGGGAATGATGTCAGAAGCTGGGAGGTGAGAGGTGGAAGTGACAAAGTGCTGAAGATGATGGAATCTGACAGGAGAGGAAGGCAGAGCCTGGAATAAATGGAGAGAGCTGGGGAATCAATGGGAGGAGTGTGTGGGAGGTGGGCAGATGAAGAGGGTGGGGAAAGACGTATAGTGCAGCATGTGGTGTCGCAGTTACAGAGAAAGTGCAGTGCAGGTAGACAAGTAAAGTGCAAGGGCCACGATGAGTTAGATTGGGTGATCAAGAGTTCATCTGTTAGCAAATGAGAGCACCATTCAAGTGTCTGATAACAGCGGGATAGAAGCCGTCCTTGAGCCTGGTGGTACGTGCTCTCAAGCTTTTGTATCTTCTGCCTGATGGGAGAGGGGGAAGGGAGAACGACCGAGGGATCCTTCATTATGTTAGCTCCTTTCCTGATGCAGGTCTGTATCAGTAATCCACCTGTGGTATTAGCTCGGCTTGTTTCTTCCCCCTGTTTTCTCTCTGGGAGTAGAAGACTTGCCGGGCGCGTCCTCCTGCTCTGTATTTTGCAACCCCCTCATTCTCTTGTCTTTGTTCTTTTGTCTATGTTTTCACTCGCTTCTCCCATTCACTCATTGACTGTTAACAGCTCATCCCCATGGTCACCCTATCAGAGACATTTCCCACCCCCACCCTCCCTGTAGCTCAATGAGCTTGTCTCCTTTTCAGTTCTGACGAAGGCTCTCCAACCTGAATTATTAACTCTGTTTCTCTTTGCCAAGCTTCTGCATGACCTGCTGAATATTTCCAGCATTTTCTGTTTTTATATAACAAAACTACAACCTCCGGTTCCTGTTGGAATCTGGAGCACAAACAGTCTGCTGGAGGAACTCAGTAGGTCGAGCAACAGCTGTGGGGGGAAAGGAATTGTCGACGTTTTGGGTTGAAACCCTGAAACAGTCAAAGTCGAGTTTATTGTCATATGCACAAGTCTATGTACGCACAGGTGTAATGAAAAACTTGCAGCAGCATCACAGGCTCATAGCATTAGATAAGCAGCATTAACACATAAAACATAAACAAATTGTACACAAATTTTTCAAGAAAGAACACAATTAGAACCAAAAAAAATCAAAGTCCATTTTAGTGCAAAGTGATCAAAGTGGTCATAGTGTTGCTATACTGAGGTAGTGATTAGGGTTGTGCCGGTTAGTTCAAGAACCAAATGGTTGAAGGGAAGTAGTTGTTCTTGAACCTGGTGGTGTGGGACTTCAGGCTTCTGTAGCCCCTGCCCGATGGTAGCTGCAAGAAGATGGGATGGTCCGGATGGGTGTGGGGACTGATCAGCATTGTCTTTAACCTCCTATTCGTGGCTGCTTTCATACTGGAAAGTATGTTGATGTCCAGCTGGGCTGAGAGGCCTCAACTTTTGACCTTGTGGGTTTCTGCAGGAGAAATGGAGCGTGTAATCCTGAATTTTGGCAGGTGTCAGGAGGAGCAGATAAATAGAAATCTTGAAGAACGATGCTGTTTTCTCTTTGTAGAGAGAGAGAAACAGAGTTAATGTTTCAGGTCGATAACATTTTCTCTCTCTCCACAGATGCTTCCTGACCCGCTGAGTACTTCCAGCATTTTCTATTTTTATTTCAGATTTACAGGATGTGGCTTCTTGCTTTTCTGTTTGTCTTTGGGACAGATTCACATACTGTATTAGTGTTGTGTAATGCATCCATTAGCTGACACTTCAGTGCTTGATATTAGAACATCATAATGCAAAGTATTGAAATACAGCAGTCACAATTATCTCATCGGCACTGGATTCAGAAGTGTTACTTCTGCAGCTTAGAGGGTTTTTTGGGAAAATTGTGAAACATGCTGTGCATATCAATTATACATACTGCAGGTGGAACGATCTGCAGTTTGTGTATCTGTAAAATATCCTCTCCCTTTGCAACATGTAGTTCTGCAAATATCCAGCACCTTGTAGCATTTTGTGTTAACACAGGTTCAGTACTAACACCATCCACTGAATATGATCAGGGGAGAGATTTCTGGAGAGATTTCCTCTGCTTAATCTGCGATCATTTGAAGTGGTGCCGAAGCATCAGTAACCAGAGGATATATGTAAAGGAAACAGAGGTGGCATGTGGAGAACCTTATTGTTAGCATTTGACCAAAATGTTGCAATAGTCATTCACTGCAGAAATAATTATTTTTACAATTAACAGTCATATTAATCCTTGTCAAATGAGGAGGAGAACTTTGCTGAGTGAGTTGCTATGATCTGGAATGCAAAGCCTGAAAGATCAGTGTAAGCAGATTCAACAGCAAATTTCTAATGAGCATATACTTGAAAAGGAAATCTTTGTCAGCAGGCAATCAGCATTGGAACAGGACTAAGTTGGATATTAATTATAAAAATAATTACCTGAGCAATAAACAAACAATATTTTAGCATAAAGTCAAAATATGTTCTTATACTGAATATCTTTGCAATTTTTACTTGCATCTCTGATTCTATTTACAACTATTAATAATGTAAGAACAACTGAACAATCTCCTTCTGCACAGCAAGATTCTAATTACTCATCTATCACTGCCAAGACTTGTTGAGAAGCTGATGAAATAATTGAATGAGGCCTTGATTCCTTCATTTTGTCAGTAGCATGCATCCTTTTGCACACACAAATTGCTTCGTGCTTTAAGTATGACACAATTGGGTTTTAACCGAGCTTTATTTCTTCCACACCAGACTGTGGGTTCATTGAACCACAAGGTTGAAAGCTGAAGGAGGGAGAGGCTCTTCAATCAGTTACATTTTTCTCCTTTCCTTCAGTCACAAGTCAGATGTGTTCAGACAATTCTCATTCAATTTAATGCAGGGATCTCAGATTGAATTCTGAATCATGGGTTGCTGCAGGAGGCAGATTATGTGCTTTAGAACTAAGGCACTTCAACTTGGCCCTTTTCACTAAAGTGCTGCCAATGTTCTCCTCTGCACTGTGAATCTACATCCTTTTTCTGTGACATTTTAATACCAAACTTAAGTGTAGTTGAGCGTACAGGTGCCATACTCTAAATCAGGACTCTCCTTTGGTTGCCAATCTTCTGGGCAGTTCCCGCTGCTATGAGCGAAAGCTTAGAAATTTTACAAAACAAGTTGGGGTGTGTAAGTTCAATGCTCCTTTTCCAGACACATGACAAGTGCCTGGGTTTCCAGTATTCCAGGTGGAGGTTGAGCACAGGTTCTTCATTGGGAGTCTATTGCTTGCCATCTTTGCAGTGACCCAGGGGTCAGTAATGATGGCCGTTCAGCTGGTACTTTGTGAAAGCCCCTGCTTCCCTGGTGTCCATGATGGAAGGGAATTTGCCGTACTGACTCACAGTCAGCGTATGCGTGACTCCAGACTTAAAGTATCGCTAACAACCCTCTGAGTCATAGAGTTATACAGCATGGAAACAGGCCCTTCAGCCCAACTTGTCCATGCTGACTGAGTTGTCTACCTGAGCTAGTCCAATTTGCCTGTGTTGGGCCCATATCCCTCTAAACCGGTCCTATCCATGTACTTGTCTAAATGTCTTTTAAATGTTGTAATTGGAAGAGATATTTCTTGAAACAATCTGCACAACCACAATCACGATGTCAGTACAGCAACACTATGACCACTTTGACTACTTTGCACTACAATGGACTTTTTTTTGTTCCAATTGTGTTCTTTCTTGTAAAAAATTGTGTATAATTTATGTTTTTCTTGTGAATGTTGTGTATCTGATGCTATGAGCCTGTGATGCTGCTGCAAGTAAGTTTTTCATTGCACCTGTGCATACATGTACTTGTGCATGTGACAATAAACTCGACTTTGACTCTGAGATGGGCAAGAATCACAAACCTTATTATTGGCTCCTAGAGCTTATGAATGAGTAAAGAGGACATGGACGTCATGCTTATTTGAAGCTATTTTTCCAACATTCACGAACAACTAACTGCAATCTTTGCCTGGTGAGGTGTAGTCAGTGTTCCCAGGTGTTCAGTAGCCACAAACCTGTTATCTCTTAAGGGTTTATTTAAGCTTTGTAGTTTTACAGATGTAAGATAAAAATCACACCAGTGTGCAGGACAAACTCTTACTGTTGTTATCTCTCCCCACGCCCCTGAGGCTGAGTGCTGAAGGACTGCCCCCACTCCCGTCCTTTGAGGCTGGTCTCCTCATACTGACCACCTCCACTCATGACCTCCGCTGCCTCAGCATCCTGCTCTGAGCTCGGGTGTGGGAGTGGAGGCAGAACTGAGCCTCACCTGACATCACTGGGACCTCAGCGGTAGGCCTTGGCTCCAAATCGTGCATTTGGGAGGAGGGAGCACTCGGTAGGCTGGGAGAAGGGGAAGGAGGGGCATGGGGAGAGGTGTGCAGGGGCAAGGAGAGGATGTAGCAATGACATAACCCCTTCCAGGCACAGGGTCTGGATTTGGTTCCTTACATTGAAAGCAGGGCCTCTGGTTCACTGCCTGCTTCTCAGCTACTTACCTGCTCTCTCTCTTTCTTTCCTTCCTCCCTTTTCTCCCCCTTCCTTTACCCCTGTTCCTGCTTTCTCCATCTTGCTGCCTCCTCTCTTTAGCCCCACCCTTTCCCACTCTTACCTGCTCTCCCTCTCTATACTCTGCTACTCCCTTCCTTTACGTCCCACTCCACCTCTCTCAAGCCCCACTCTCCCTCTCCTGAGCCCCACTCCTTCTCTCTGTACAGCCACTCCCTATATAATTTCTTCTTTCTGACCTCCTCTGCTCCCCTTCTCTCTCACTCCTGACTCTCCTTTTCCCTAGTTCCCACTTCCCTCTGCCTACTGCACTCCCTCACTCTACATCCCACTCCTTTTTCACTCCTCCACTTGCCTCTCACCCTCATTCCTGTCTCTCTAACCCGTTCACTCTCTACACCCTAGTCCCCCTCTCAGTCACTTCCCCTTTCATTACATCTCCCTTTCTCTACGCCCCCACACCCCCCTCTATACTCCCCTTCACTCCCTCTCTAACCCCACTCCCTCTTTAACTTCCTCCCCTCGACCTCACTCCCACTCTCTGTACACCCCACTCTCCTCCTCCCTCTAAACCCCTTCCCACATCCTTCCTCTGTAAAAACCCCTCCCTCTCTAACACCCCACTCCCTCTCTCTACTCTCTACTCCTCTCCCCTCCCCTCTAGCCCCTCACACTCTGCCCTTTTAATGGCTTCTCTCCCACTCTTTTGCATATTCAAAAATACTGGTGTTCCATACTTACAATGTGATTAAAACCTTAGTTAACTAGTTTTTTAATAATCGCACAATTATTTTTAAATATCATTTGACAGCCCTAATTATTATGTTAAATATGTTGACACTATTAAATTACATTTTGTTGTAAGGTTGTAATGCGAATAATGATCACAATAGTTGATAGCACCTATTCCTGGCAGAATTCGGTTAAAAAAACTGGTTGAAATTCTGTCTTTTTATATTTTGTAATTTGCAATGCTGAATTTGTTAAGGGTTTGAAAGCCCTTCAATACCACATGGGCTCAAAAGCAGTGGATAAGGATATTGTCAAGCTAATGGTTTCTTACAGGCTGGAGCTGCCTCTTGAAAGGTAGGTGTTGAGAATACAAGGAGGGACATGAGTCTGCAGATGCTGGTATCTGGAGCACCAAATAATCTGCTGGAGGAACTCAGTGGGTCGAGCAGCATCCATGGGGGGAAAGGAACTGTTGACGTTTTGGGTCAAAACCCTGCATTGGGATTCATGCAGCCTGATGCATGGTCTCGACATGAAACTTTGACAATTCCTTTCCCCTGCACAGATGATGCTCAACCCATTGAGTTCCTCCAGCAGATTGTTTATTGCTGTTGATAATCTTGTCTTGGTGGAGTAAGGATTTGGAGTGCTCCACCCAACGTACATTAAAGTTTACAGCCATCATGGACCACCCTCCTGATTGACTCTGCTTCCTGCTTCAGCCAGTGTTCGAGCTGACCAATCTTCATTCTTGCCTGAACTTCTGAGCCGTCTCTGGGCTTCAGCTGAAGCCTGTCACACACTGGTTATAAGGACAGTCCAATCTTGTGTGCAGCGGGATTGCTGTCCGATGCAGTTACCAGCCAATTCCTAGGCTTGTAGGTTCTTTTTTCATTTTATTTGCACACTCTTTGCTTAATATTTGTAAAAAAAAGTGTATCAGAATTATTCTCTAGGATGCTGTGGGGTAATCAACCTAAAGAACTTAGAGAGGGATCACTTCCGTGTGCCTACTCCCAGATCCAACCTGTTCAATACCACCAATGTAACAATGTAAACATGCAGAGCAGCTGAGCACATGCTACAGTTCTTAAGTGAGCACATACCTAATGCTATGTAAGCCATACATATTGCGGAAGGGAATAAATGACTGCTGTATTTCACCAAGAATCAACAGTTCTCCAGTTGTGAGAGCAACCATTTCATGGTAGATGTAGGAAGGTGCTGGGTGGTCTTCAAGTGGCAGTACACGTAGTCATTGGGTTGGAACAGCTGGAGGCACTAGCTCCTCTAATGTAACTTCCTGGATGCATCGACCCACAGCAGGCAACAGTGGAGTGCAGATCACCAAGAACCTGATTTACCATCTTTGGCTTCTGATAAGTTGAATGTACTCCAGCCACATGTTGATACTTCAACATATTTCACCATCCTTTGATGAGTGGTGTGGCCAGGGAGCTTGATGTTCAACACTCTGCATTGATCTGGTTTGCTGGAAAGTGCATATTAAGGGAGCACAGGATTAGTCTCATGCAACTCGTGTCTCTACAGAGCTAAGGATTGCCAAAACAAAGCCATCCTCCAAATGGAGAGAACACTGTCTCAAAGTGATGCAGGAGGTGAAGAAATGAAATTGTGTATAGAATTCAAATTTCATGCTATTCTATGAAAAGCTGATGAGTAAAGGTATTTGTTGGCTTTCTAAAGGACCAGTTACAAATGTTGTAGTTGATATTGGTTCACATCACCTCACTCTTTCATTTTAAATTTAGTGCTTCCAACCTAATGTTCATGAATAATGTGCAGTCTTCATACCGATCAGCTGTAAAATAGCTGCGGCTGAGAACATTTCTTAATATGAAATGCAATAAGTGATTCTAGGATAATCTTGAATCCGATTTTGACACATGATGAGTTTGGGAAAGGCCTTTTTCTGTGCTATATGACTGTGACTCTATGACTCTAGTGTTTTATTATCATGAAGTAAGCACTCTCTTTATATTCATACTTGGATCAGATTTCTTCACTAGATGAGGCACTAAGTAGCTGTCCCAAAATATCAGAAAGGTCCCAGGTTTGGTTGTGTTGGGTGATGTGACTTTCGTTGTGCTGGGTGATGTGACTTTCGCTGTGCCCAGGATTGTTAAAATGGAAGTCCACCAGTGTTCCCTTTCCTGAAAGTTATCCAAGGAATTCCCATTTTTGCATGAATGTTGGGCAAGGATAGAATCAGGCTAGGATATGATGCCCCTTGTGATGTGCCTGTATTCACAGTTAGTCTCCCACAGTTGAGCCAGATACTGGAGAGTGCCCAGTGAATCTGGAACAATACCATTTCAAGAAACCAATGTTTTGAGAGGAAATGGAAAGACGGGAAAAAATCCTTTGATAAACAGTTTATTTATCAGTGGCATTTTTAGACGTATTTTAATTAACACCTGATTTGCTGTGAATTGTTCCATCGCAACCAATACTGATAAACGTTAGCAAAAAAAAAACAAATTGCTGGATGAACCCAGTGGGTCAGGCAGAATCCACAGAGGGAAATGCACAGTTGACGTTTTGGGTCGAGACCCTTCTGTCCAGATGAAGGGTCTCAATCCAAAACGCCAGCTGTCCATTTCCCTCTACAGATGTTGCCTGACCCGCTCCGTTCCCCCTGCAATTTGCTTTTTTGCTCAAGATTCCAGCATCTGCAGTCTCTTGTGTCTCCTGATATACAGTATATTAGGTTTGGCTGAGGCAGTCAAGAGGGGTAGTCATGCCTTAATTTTATGAAGTTGCTTTTGGCAGACTGAACTGCACAGAGCTAAATATCTGGAGTGGTGTCAGCAGCAGCTTGGCACCAACAATATTAACTCAGTGAATGGATATTTTCTGTTTCTATCCTGTCTGCGAATGAGAAATGGTTCTCTGAAACTGTTTTGCTTTGTCTGTCAAGTCAAGCTAATTGTGCTTAATCACAGAAGAGTAAGTAAACGATTTGTGAACTTTTATTTCATGATTAGCATACTCAGTTACCTGTATTTTGTTCTAGCAAAAGCTCAACATGTTGTTTAACATAAGGCAGTTAGGTATGTCGACACCAGAGACTGCAGATGCTGGAATCTGGAGCCACAAACAATCTGCTGGAGGAACTCAGCGGGTTCAGGCAGCGTCTGTGGGAGGGAAAGGAACTGTTGCAGGGTTTCAGCCTGAAACATCGACAGTTCCTTTCCTCCCACAGAAGCTGCTCAACCCACTGGTTTCCTCCAGCAGATTGTTTGTTGCTACGGTTAGGTATGTGTTTCAGCACAATCTGTCTAATCCATATCGCAGCCATGAGGTGTCTTGTTTTATCCAGTTAGGAAAGACATGCTGTGCATTTGTTAAAAAGGTAACTTTAGCTTAGGTCTTATTGTTCCTTATTTAACTCCCATGGTTATGTTGTGAATTTATGAGCAGTGAGTGAAGTGTTTTTAAATAATTTCTGGTAATAATTTTTCATTATTTAAAACAATTTCATCTGTTTTCAAATATCTCTGATCATGTCCCCTTTGACTCTCACCAACTTTTATCGATGCTCCATAGAAAGCATCCCATCTGGATGCATCACGGCTTGGTATGGCAACTGCTCTGCCCAGGACCACAAGAAGCTGCAGAGAGTTGTGAACACAGCCCAGCACGTCATAGAAACCAGCCTCCCCTCCATAGACTCTGTCTTTACCTCTCACTGCCTTGGTGTAGCCGCCAGCATAATCAAAGACCCCACCTACCCGGATCATTCTCTCTTCTCTCCTCTCCCATCTGGCAGAAGATACAGGAGCCTGAGGGCACATACCACCAGGCTCAAGGACAGCTTCTATCCCACTGTTATAAGACCATTGTAAGATGAGGTGGACTCTTGACCTCACAATCTACTTTGTTTGACCTTGCACCTTATTGTCTACCTGCAATGCACTTCCCTTAGCTGTAACACTTTACTCTGTATTCTGTTATTGTTTTTACCCTGTACTACCTCAATGCACTGTGTAATGAATTGATCTGTACGAATGGTATGCAAGACAAGTTTTTCACTGTACCTTGGTACAAGTGACAATACTAAACCAATACCAATACCAATTGGGCAGTGATACAGTCCTTTGCCAGCATGGTACTGGAGATGCATAGCTCAGAGGCCTGTTCATTACTCCTGACCCAATCTACTTATGGGATGGCTGCAAAGCTGATGGTACAAGGTCATGGGGGACAACCTAGTGCAGGGGGATGAGCCTGCGGGCATGGTAGTATTCAGCTTGATCTACTCTGTGCCCATAATTGTCTAGAAGAGTTTGAATCCCTAGACAATACTTAGGCTATGCAGATGAAGGGTCCATCTGCTCGGGTACAGGCAATATAGCACTGAGTTTCACAGGCTTACCTGTCTATCATCTAGAAGATCAGGGGCAGTAGGGACACCTTCACATGAAAATTGGAGACAGAAGAGACTGCAGATGCTGTAATCTGGAGCAAAAAACAAACTGCTGGAGGAATTCAGCAGGTCAAGCAGTGTCTGGGGAGGCAGGGGAGTGAGGAACGTTATGGGTCAAGGCCCTGTTTAAAGTACATGGTCAAAGAGCAAAAGAGCAGTAGGAACCACAGAGGGGGAACAATGAAAGAAGGACTCACAGAACTTCAAAGTGGGCCTACCTTGAAGACACTTCACAGTGGAGTAGTAAAATGGAGACACAAGAGACTGCAGGTTCTGTAATCTGGAGCACAAAACCCTTCTTCCCCTCTGGGGTTTCTACTGCTTTTCTGCTCTTTTTACTCTCATTCCTGATGCAGGGCCTTGACCTGAAATATCAACTGTCCCTCTGCCTCTGTAGATACTGCCTGACCCACTGAGTTCCTCCAGCAATTTGCTTTTTGCTTCATTTTTCTAAGTCGCACGCCATTCTGATTTGGTTTGGATATTGTTGGTGCAAGGTCAAGTTCTTGGAACTCCTTTCCTAACAACATTGTGTGGTGCATTCTCCACATGAACTACTGCACTTCAGGAATAGGGTCAACATCCCTTTCTGAAGGGCAAAAAAAAAGAGCAATCAAGCCAATATTGCGAGAATGATTATCTTTTTAAGCGCATTTGCAGAACAATCCTTGTTTATTATAGTATACTGAGAGGAATGTCATTGGACCAAGTTAATCCTCCTACATTCCAGATCACAATTGCTGATAAACCAGAGCTCAAGTAAACACATAGACAAGAAACCAAACTGAAGCACGTAGTCAGAGATACAGTGGATATAGGAGAGGTCATCATGTGTGAGTACACATTGAGGTTACTTCCGTAATAAATAATGTTTTTTTAAGGCCTTCTTTCAGGTAATTGTCAGTAATAAATGAGATCCTTCCACCCAGTAAAATGTTCTCAATGCTGGCTCTTCAGAGCCTGATCCATCTCTGCAGGTAGGTTTTTCTGAGCAATCTTGTACCTGACATTTGTGTGGTCACATTTTTCATCAGTTCTTATCAGCCAGAGGTGTGGGCAGGACTTTAAACTTGCCAGCTTGTGAAGAGAAAGACAGGTTTAGAGGGATATGGGTCAAACGTGGGAAAGTGGGACTAGCTTAGATGGGCATCTTTGTTGGCATGGATGAGTTGGGCTGAAGGGCTTGTTTCCGTGCTGTATGACCCTATGAGTCTAAGAGACGTGTACAGTCATCTGTAATATGAAGGGACAGATGTGTGTGTGCACTTGTCCTTCACTTGACATAACACACATTAGTTTGGATTATTATTGGGAGAAAGCTAAGCCCCTTCCTGTCTTACCTTGTCATCAGCAGATGTCTGCTTGGAATTTCAGAACTGAACATGTCTCAAATACTTCCATTCTAATCAAATGTTAGTTTTCCATCATATCAAACCACCTATTTTCTGATCTGTCTTTTTGTCTCAAAGTGACAGAACCTGTGATTTGTCTCACTTGTAGTCTTGAACAGGGTCAATGTTCAAATAGTCTTCAGCCTTGTGCTGCAGTTACTCTATGTTGCCAAGGGACAGAGAGGTGACAGCTTCTCCATCCCGTCCTGGCATAACCTTCTTATTGTTGACCAACCTTGTGCAATTAATGGCCTAAGACAGTCAGCATTTCCCTTAGCAGAGGTTGACAAGGAGATGGGAAAGGAACATGCATTATTTATTGACAATATAGAGTAGGGTTTTTAGTGAAGTACTCAAGGCATCCATCGTAACTATTTGCTTCTCTGCCTCTCTGCAACCTCTGTACATGTGTTGTGCATAATGCAGTTTCATGGTGATGTGTTTCAGACTAGGAAGGAAGGTTTCAAGTCTGGTTAACCCTAGCCATGGGAACTCACGGATGTATCATGCCTCCATTAAGGGAAACCCTAGAGGCAAGGCAACAATGTTGACTGGCTACCTGACAGTGGGGAATGAAATTCACGTTAATGCTGTTGTCAGGGACTGTTCAAGGCTCACCACACAACTGACTGCCACTAATGGATTGCTATATCATCTGAGCAGGCATTACATCCTTCCTCTTCCCCTCTCCCCCTCTCCCGACCTCCAACCTTACACAAGATGTATAAAATTCCATGTGTTGGAAACTAAATCGAAATGGGAATGTTAAAAGCATATGATGATGGATACATTTAGGCCACTAAGAGCTTGTTTAGTCTGCCTACAGGAGTTGCTCACACTCAGTAGGATTTCTTCATAAAGAGTTAAATTATAAATGTTAGCCTCTGCTTCAAGGCTAGATTTGCATCAGTTTTCTAGTGAGGAGTCGTCAAAGTCGAGTTTATTGTCATATTGTTATTGTCACAAAACACTTACTTGCAGCAGCATCACAGGTACATAGCATCAGATAAGCAGCATTCACATGAAAAACATAAACTAAACATAAATTATACACAATTTTTACAAGAAAGAACACAAATACATTTTAGTGCAAAATGATCAAAGTGGTCAGTGTTGCTAAACTGTAGTGATTAGGGTTTTGCTGGTTGGTTCAAGGACCAAATGGTTGAAGGGGAAGTAGGTGTCCTTGAACCTGGTGGTGTGGGACTTCAGGCTTCTGTACCTCCTGCCCGATGATAGCTGTGAGAAAGTGGCATGGCCCAGATGGTGGGGGTCTTTGATGATGGATATTGCCATCTTGAGTCAGCGCCTCCTGTAGATACTACTGATGGTGGGCAGGGATGTGCCTGTGATGTATTAGGCTGAGCCCATTTCTCTCTGCATTCCTGCACATTCGAATTGTTATGATGCAACCAGTCAGGATACTTTCAACAGTAGTATGTAGAAGTTTGTTAGAGTGTTCGGTGACATGCCGAACCGCCTTCTGAGAAAATAAAGACACTGGTGCGCCTTCCTTGTGATTGCATCCCCTGTACGATCAGTATGCAAGACAAGTTTTTCACCGTAGCTTGGTACAAGTGACAATAATATACCAATACCAATATGTGCTGGGCCCAGGACGGGTCACTCAATATGTTAACACTCAGGAATTTAAAGCTGTTGACTCTCTCCACCGCCGATCCCCCAGTGTAGACTAGCGCATCAAAATACTTTTGATTTCCTCACTGCTCCACTCTACCAGTTATTCTGCATTTTTACATCCTCATTACAGATGCATTTAGTTCCCAGAATTTGTTTTTCAGATTACCAGTGGTTGCAATTTTCCCTTTTTTTTAAATCTGAAAGTATGTTCTTGGCTAAAATTGATTGATTTTTGGACAGAGGATCATCTATTGGGGAGTGTGCAGATATTACCTTTCCTTGTTCCTGTCTCTTATATTCTTGTGTTCTTAGGAAAGTAACATTTTTATTTCTTTCTTCTGTAGTTCAAGGCAAAAGAAATAACAACTTCTGCATGATAATGGAGACCTCGCACTTGGAAAGTTCTGAAGTATTTTAGAATCATTAAGTCTGGTAATGTGGGACACATGGCAGCCACTTTGTGCACAGCAGTATCCCATAAACACCAGTGTCATTGGGATCCAGATATTCTGTTCTTTCATGATTCTGCTTAAGGATTATGTATTTACCTTCTCGCTCAAAGCTAAGCAGGGAGCAGCTTGGACCAGTCAGGGAGATAAAGAACTGAGGATCTCTTGACAACTTATTCACCAAGATAATGCTCAAAATATGGTACTGCTTGAAACATCAGACTCAGCAACAGATGTCTTCATTGATAAATCTTGAAATATTGACGAGCTCTGGATTCCACTGACATCTGCCAGGCATGAAGTCCAAAATAATCCATCCTTCAATACCTATCATCGACAGAAGCTACCAATTAGTTTAACGACCAACTTCCATGATTTATTCCCAACCGACAACGTAAAATAAAATCACTGTGTCCGCAAGTCTGAATATCTTAACAATTTGTTTTCAAGATCTGTTACAAAGATTGTAGCTCAATGAAAACTTTGAGATATATTTCTAAACTGAAGGTGCTCTAGGTAGATGTATTACACTGAATGACCTCAGCATAGTCACTCAACACCCTGCATTCTGGATATGTAATGATATCTGACCTTCATTGACCCTCATGTCCCTGTAAGTATTTGAAACCTGCGTTGGAGTAGATATTTGTATTGCCATGTCTTGGGAAAGTATAAAACAGCAAGTGATAGCTAATCGTTAATTTTAAATAGATTAGAGATTTTTGGCAACCGAAGCTATTAAAGGGTATGGGGACAATGCAAGTAAGTGAACTTGGGTTACATATCAGTTGTGATAATGAAGAATAAAAAAGGCTCAAGGGAATAAGAAGCCTACTTTCGTTTCTATGTTCGTTTCTAAGTGTATTAAATGATTCTTTTCACTTTTCTTTTTTTGTTTCCCTCTCTCACACACACACACGCACGCACGCACACACACACACACACACACACACACACACACACACACACACAGATGCAGACACACACAGACACACACACACACACACACAGACGCAGACACACAGAGACACACACATACACACACACACAGACGCAGACACACAGACACACACACACACACACACACACACAGACGCAGACACACAGACACACACACACACAGACACACACACACACTCAATCTCCCATTCGTTCTTTCACTCTCCCTTTTTTCTCTCTTCCTTTCTCCTTTTCTTTCCATTTTCTAACCTTTCTCCTCTCTTTTACACTCTTTCGTTCTGTATCTTTTGTTCTTTGTCTTTCTTTTGCTCTCTTTTCTTTTGTATTTCTTTTCCTTTCTCTCCCTCGTTATCCTTTGCTTTGTCTTCCTTTCATTCTCTTCCCTTTGATTTGTTCTTTCTTGTTTTCTCTCTTTCTTTTATTCTTTCTCCTTAGTTTTTTGCTCTCTTTTTTTTGTGTTCTCTGTTTCCTCTTCCGTTTCTCACTTTCTTTTCCTTTCCCTCTTTCACTCTTACTCCTTTTTTTCTCTTCCCCTCTTTCATTATTTTTTACTCGCTTAGTTTTTTCCTCTTTCCTTGAGTCTTCTGGCTTATTATTTTTTCTTTCTCTCTTTTTCTTTCACACTTTTGTTTCTCCCTTTTTCCTTCATTCCCTCTTTGGCTTTAAGGTAATGGGTGGGAAGTTCAAGGGGGATGTCAGAGGGAGGTTTTTCACCCAGAGCGTGGTTGGTGCATGGATTGCGCTGCCTGAGGTGGTGGTGGAGGCTGATACGTTGGTCAAGTTCAAGGGATTGTTAGATAAGCATATGGAGGAATTTAAAATAGGGGGATATGTGGGAGGAAGGGGTTAGATAGTCTTAGGTGTGGTTTAAAGGTCGGCACAACATGGTGGGCCGAAGGGCCTGTATTGTGCTGTACTGTTCTATGGTTCTATGGTTCTATGGTTTTCCTTTTTATTTCAAAATGGTATCATAACAAAGTGGATTTGCACAAATTGGAGACACTAGGCCTCTAATCCTACTTCATTATTGCACATGAACTTTTTATTGACAGCAGAGTCCCAACCAATGAACACAGCTGCTAGGATGAGATAACCTGGAGTCAGGGGCCATGGGTCAGTGCTGATGATTCAGCGCTGAGGGTGCTCCACCTTCTCTGTCATGTCACTGTTGCTTTTCAGTGGAGTCCAGATGGTACATCCTAAACGTTCTTCCAACGGGAAGCGGAAATGAGCTACCTAGGCAGCCTAGTTGGAACCCTCCCTTTCCATCTATTGTGTGTGGCAAGAAAAGGAACACAAGGGGAACTCAGCTCCAGCAACATCCCACAGCTGACGGGCACAGTGGCGCAGCATGTGGAGTCACTTCCCCACAGTCCCAGAGACCTGGGTTCAATCCTGACCTGTCTGCATGGAGTTTGCATGTTCTTCCGGTGACAGCGTGGGTTTCATTTGTGTGCTCCCGTTTCCTTCCACAGCTCAAAGACATACAGGTTGGTAGGTAAATTTCCCCTAGTGTGTGTGTGAGTCGTAGAATCTAGGGGGGGAGTCGATGACAATGTGGGGAAAATAAAGGGATTTAATGTAGGATTAGTGTGATATGGGTAGTTGATGGTTAGTCAGAATTGGTGGGCCGAATGATCTGTTTGCATGCTATACCACTTCAGGCCACAAATAGAGAGTAGACAGATGTACGCGAGACAGTATGACTTCTGAAGTCCATCAGCAACTGAGGGGTGGCCTTCGACTAGTCTCAAACTCATTTTACAACAGGGCCACCTTAAGATGGAACCTCCAGTTTTCCCTTTTAGTTATTCCCCTGAAGGTAATCTACTTTTTAACTTTTTGCTGCAACAGAGAAAGTTTTGGTTAGACAGCTGGCTAATAGCCCAAGGTTCCATTCTCAGAGATATGTTCAGTCTCCACGTGGAATTTTTCCTCTAATGTGATGACCAGATATTCCATTTTCCCTGTACAAATGTTCCAGGTTTTCTTTGTCGAGTCTACAGGCTAATGACACCTGGTTTCTTACACCCCCAAATACTCTCACACAGTCCTCCCTCCCAGCACCCTTCCCTGCTTCACTGTCCCTGCCTCTCCTTTCTCTGTCCCTCCTTCACCCCACTGCTCTCCTTCACTTCATAATATCTGTCTTCCTCCGTTGGTGGTTCCCTCCATCTGGATCTCTTTCTGTCTCTCTCCCTGCCTTTCTCTCACTCAGCCAAAATCATTTTGCCCCACTGTTTGTCTTTCTCTGTCACTCCATCTCAGTTTCACTCTCTTTCTCTCTTGATCTTATAGAACTGTTTAAAATTATGAGAGGCATTGATAAGGTGGATGGTAACAGTCTTTTCCCCAGGGCAGGGGAGTCCAAATCTAGAGGGCATAGGTTTAAGGTGAGAGGGGAAAGATTTAAGAGTGACCTGAGGGGCAACTTCTTCATGCAGAGGATGAGGAAGTGGTTGAGGCAGGTACAATTGTATCATTTAAGAAGCACCTGAATAGGTACATGGAGGGGCAGGGCTTAGAGGGATATGGGCCGATTGAGGGAAATTGGGAGTTGGGACTAGTTGGGTGGGCACTGTGGTCAGTATGGACTGGTTGGGCTGAAGGGCCTGTATCCGTGTTCTCTCTCTCTGTCTGTCTCTCTCTCTCTCTCTTTGTCTCTCTCTCTCTCTCTCTCTTTGTCTCTCTCGCTCTCTTTGTCTCTCTGTCTCTCTCTTTGTGTGTGTCTCTCTCTCTTTGTCTCTCTGTGTGTGTGTGTGTGTGTGTGTGTGTGTGTGTGTGTGTTTTTCTGTCTCTCCCTCCCTCCCTCCCTCCCTCCCTCCCTCCCTCCCTCTCTCTCTCTCTCTCTCTCTCTCTCTCTCTCTCTCTCTCTCTCACTGTCCCTCTGGCTCTCTTTGTGTGATTCTGGCTATCTTGGCTTCTGCTTCTAGTTGTCTGTCTGTATCTCACTGTCTTTCTCTATTCATTTTACCTTTTACAGAAGCAGATTCAATCAGTTAGCAAATTGTAATGTACAGCTGCAGAATGTTTGCTGGGTCACTGGTTTTCATTGAAATAAATGTTACCCATTGATAAAGTAATGCACCTCTGCCGAAATAATTTAAGTCCACCTCAAGAAAGTTATTACTTTTTTCATTATTCATAAGAATTTTATAAGTCAAGCAAAAATGACTTTTTTTATGTATAAAGGAAATGATGAAAGGGAGATAGTAACTGAAACCTGACTGAAAATGTGTCTATTACACATAACAACAGTAATCAGTAAAGAAAGGTAGTGATAACTGCATAGAACACAGTAATACTGGCTTATCACAGCAAACTGTTGACCAGTATTAGTAAATCAGTTGCAACTGATGCTTCGGTGGTCTAAGTCACTATCAGGAGCTTCGGATGTTTACACACTACTAACAATGTGAATGGGATCATTAAAATAAGGTTCCTGCCGTCCTTTCTGATTAATATAAAAGATCCTGTGGCACTATTCAAAGAAGAGCCAGGGAGTTCTCCCAGTGTTCTGGCCAATATTTATCCCTTGGTGGACATGCACAATGTCTGATCATTTGTTTCATTGCTCTTTCTGAGACTTTGCTGATTGACACGCACATTTCCCCACATTACAGCTACCCTTTCAAACTGCCCATACCATGCATTGCAAGATTATGAAAGATCCCATGAAAATGCAATTTCTTTCTGTCGGAAAAAAATTGTACAGACTTCGAAAGCTGCGACAAATACTCAAATGGTTAATCTCTTCTCTCTGGCTTTCAAACTGGAAAATCCTTCTACCGTGTGTAGATGTTGCGATGTTAGCTGGGTAGCCTTTTTGAGCCAAATGCTGTGTTCAGCTACTGTTAACTCCCTAATGCAAAAAGCAGACATAGGTTTTATGAGTGCCTGTCAAGTGTGTCTCAAATGGATAGTTTTCAAAACCACTGTACCCAATGCAGCAGTCCAACTATTGAAATATGACTCACAATAGCTAACTCTTTACCATGACTATTGACTTGGAAGTTTATTACAGCTGAAAGTGGCTG
The DNA here is from genome assembly GCF_009764475.1 of Pristis pectinata. NCBI lineage: Eukaryota > Metazoa > Chordata > Chondrichthyes > Rhinopristiformes > Pristidae > Pristis > Pristis pectinata. Next base: position 132,420,497 of record NC_067406.1, read on the forward strand.
GGATCTCTAAGTTGGATAAGTGCTGATCCATTTTAACTGGAATAGATTATGAATTGCTACTGGGGTTTAATTCCCTCCACATGTTTTTTTAATGCACTGTATAATGTGTTTACTTTTATTTCCTATCTCCACCTTTATTGATGTATTTGTTAACCTGTTTATGGAAACTACAAGAGCTTAGTGAGCAGAATAAATCCCCCAGCTATTTCCAGCAAGTGTCAGTTTAGATCAGAGTTAAGAGGAAGATATTGAGGTTTCAAGCTTAAGGAAAGGCAAAGATTCTCAGGACATGGGGCTCAGATAAAGGTCAGGCAAAGTCTCTCTCATCTGCTCTAACAAATCTGGCTACAGAGTAGCACCCTCTGTTACACAACCTTGCGTTTCCAATGTGCTCACCAGTCATCCTCCCTGAACGAAGCTGCCAGTTCTGTATTGTTGGCTCTATCTGCAGCCTCTAAGTTGATTAAACCCTTTTCACTGAGGTATTTTCCAGGCAGCAGAATGAGAATGTCTTTGTTCCATTCATCTGGACTGGATTCAGAATCAAGTCTCAGTGGTAACAGGACGTGGTATTAACCCACTCTGCCTCTTAATCTCCACCTCAGGGCTAATAAGACTTTTATTTATGTGGGAAGTCATGTTTACTTGATTTCCTTCAACACAGTTTGGCAGCAGTGTTAACGAGCATTGTTGCGAAGATCAATTCTGTCCGATATCAATCAATAAAATCAATAATGCTCCTGGAGTGGATCATGTTGACTGTTGCTGGCAGTTCAGTTGGAAGTGCTTGCTTTTAGTCATTGAAACTGAAGTCACGGGTTTCCACACTGTAAATGGCTGTGGATTCATCTCTTGAATAAGTATCAGGTCGGACCTAGAGCTAAATCCAAGACCCCCATTGATCTGGATGGGGTTTGTAGGGCAAATATTTAAAAAGCAAATAAGAAAGTAAATTTAATTTAACAAATATTTTGCTTTACTGTAATATTTCTCTTCTTTTCTCATTTATTTTTACTTATTTTGTTTTTAGTTTTCATTAATTGCTTCAATGCCAATAGATTTTAAATGCTTCTGAATGTCAGCGATATTTAAAACTTATTAAAATTAATGACACCTGCCCCCAGCTCTCCCAATTGGCAGAGGCTGTTGGGGCATTTTGGAGGCAGGCAGGTTGCCATCCAGACCACACTGCTGGGGTTGTGGAAGGCCAGCAAGATCTACCCTCCATATCTGGTGTAAATGCACACATGGGTGGACCGCAGGCAGTAATTTCGGGTGGGGAGGCAAGCTGTACCATTATGATCCAGCCTAAGATCATTGAAGTGCAGTGAAGTGTTCAGTATAAGACAATGCTATGCAAAACACAATGGGGTAGAAATTTGCCCTTACTGTGTGCACACAGTACAACCAATTGGCTTTAATTGAACTGAATTTCAAAAACTGACCACAAACTACTCACATTAAATATCATACAGACACTACACGTGACTGAAGATGAATTTATGCCCATTGAGATGAAATCACCAAACATTACCTGGCCTTTTCAAAACCTCTGTCAGTGCTTCATTATGGCCAAGTTGAAACAAGTTGCTGGAGCTGTGTGGCAATGCCACTGTGCTGCTCTTACACATGGATTCAGTCAATTCTAGTCCTCTCTCTACTGCAGTGCATGAACTATGCTAATGTACCAGACTGAAAAAATTATAAAAGAGAAGGGCTCTGTTTATTATATAGGTAACCAACAAGCATGATACAGTCCATTCGTAACATATACTGAAAATGCCAGTCTCATATCTATTCTATATAGAGAGGACTGTTCCCACATATGTCTGGAGAAAGAGAGAAAATCTGCATTATATACAAAGATGGGCAGACCTGTGTCTATATTATATACAGGGAAGGGCACTCCTGTGTACATTATACAATGCAGGAACAGAGCCACTTGTACCATGTAGTTGAATGGCATGCCTCTTATCATAAGTGTTAACATGCTGTTGTTAAGAAAAGAATAAAGGGAATCTTCGTTTCTACTTGATCCAGTGATTTGGTAACTTTCGTAAATTACTGGAGAACATGGGGGTAAATCTGGAATTGTCTCAGAGAAGACCCCATTCCAGCCAGGAACTTGCCTTGGTTAACATCTAGCCCGCCGTGTTCCTTGTTCCTGTTTGTTTGTTCTCACTCTTCTTATCCTCCTTCAAAATTCAAGAGAATCGGTAGCTCAAAATATGCTGTGGTAGATCAGAGCTGAATGTGTGAGACCTCACAAGCAGCACGAGCAAAGCAAAGAGAGAAGCTGCTGTCAGTGAGCTTATCTTGGTTTTGTTCATCAGGCCTGCTTGGTATTGGCAGAAACTTAACAACATTAAGTAATTTTCACAAATGACTCCTGTACTATAACATCTGGATGCTGTGTATTTTATACTTGATGGTGCATGTCTGGTAATCTGCTGACAGAACTAAGACTTTGTAATCTGAAATCTGATTGCCTGACAGAAGTGGGTCAAAATTGTTTTAATCTCTGTGTTTTTTCAGAGAAAACATGAAAGATAAACTAAGATAATTTGCAAAAGAGACGGTAAGGTTTTCATGTGGAGACTTAAGACTTGGAATGTACGTCCTGAAAAATTGTGTATAATTTATGTTTAATTTATGTTTTTCTTGTGAATGCTGCATATCCAATGCTATGTGTCTGTGATGCTGCTGCAATACACACAAAATGCTGGAGGAACTCAGCAGGTCAGGCAGCATCTATGGAGCGAAATAAACAATTGACGTTTCGGGCTGAGACCCTTCATCAGGACTGGAAAGGAAGAGGGCAGAAGCCAGAATAAGAAGGTGGGGGAGGAGCACATGCAGGCAGGGGATAGGCGAGTCCAGGTGATAGGTGAGTCCAGGTGAGGGGGGGGGGGGAGGTAGGTGGGTGGGGGAGGGAAGGAAAGACTGACTTGCTGAATTCCTCCAACACTTTGTGTGTATTGCTCCAGATTCCAGCATCTGCAGAATTTCTTGTGTCTCTGTTATGCTGCTGCAAGTAAGTTTTTCATTGCACCTGTGCATACATATACTTGTGCATATGACAATAAACTTGACTTTGACTTTGAAAGACTCATGGAAGAAGATTCACTAACTTCCAAAGGGAATTAGATAGAATGTTGGGAAAGGTTTGCTGGAATGGGGGAAAGGGTTGGGGCATTGGACTAATAAGATATCTCTAAAATGGACCAAGTGGCCTCCCTCTGTGTTGCATGTTTCCTAGGACATTCTTCACTAACGACTGGCCTGCATCTTGATTGATTTGTTTAATGACAACCAACAATGTGGTATGTTTAGTGTACACACAGGCACAGTTTCAGCAGAGAAACTCTTGACCCATTTTACAGTTATCTTATTACATTCATTACTTTTCCACTGCAGGGGTAATTCAGGCATCAGGGACTGGCAAATCAAGCAGGTAAACTTGCTGATCCAGTTACCACTGACATGCAGCATGATAAGGAGAGATGGATGATATACCCATTCATGATATATCTTTTGACCAAAAATCTAAATGCAGGCAGTCTCTGTTACATAAGGGTTCTGTTCTGAGAACTGTACATAAACCGACTTTTCTGTAAGTCAGAAGTGAACAACTTCCTCCAAAACCCAACAATAAAATCCCATTGCCTAAAATAGTTGAGTCTCCCCTTCCTGATGTAGCACTACTTTCTTTCTCTCAGTATTGCATTGCTCTGTCATCTGTTTTCTATAGCTGCCCATATTGTATGGCTCTGCATATGCTTCTTATAATCCTTTCATTTTACTGAATATCTTCTAGGTTCACTCTGACACTACGCATAATTAAACTAATGGAACATATATTGCATCCGGTTGTTAATGACTACCACAAGACACTTTAATATTATTTGTTAGGCTAACAAAGCATTCTCCTTATGCAATTTATGGGAGAATTTGCGTAAAGTTGGATTTCATTAAGTCAGGTCTCCTGTAACCCAGGGAGCCCCTGAATACGTGCAATTATCATATACTAAATTAGCCCCTTCATAATTCTGACATCTTGGCCGAACTGATCAAATAACATCATCTAAGTTAAGCCTAGCTAGCTTGGTAAAGTTTGACATTTTGCACACATGACTTGGCAAAGATTGATGTGACTTAAACTTGGCTTGGTAAAAGATGGCATGGTGTGAACCTTTCACAGTAAAGGCTGACATTTGGCTCGGTAAGTGGTAAATGAATTTCAATGCAAGGGACTAAGCACCAGAAGTAAAAATGTGAGGGAAGTGTGCTCCAAAGGCAGCATGCAATGTGCCAAGAGGGGAAAAAGAGAGACGATGGTGCAGCTGGTAGAGCTGCTGCTCACAGCCACGAGGATGCAGGTTCAATCCTGACCTCTGATGCTGTCTGTGTTGTTGGATTTGACTGTTCTAGGTAGTTTTTTTTAACATGTATAGTGTTTAATACACCTTAAGTGGCTGCACAAGGAATGGCCGCTTCCTAGCTTATTAGCTCATCCAGCAGGCGAATATGTGTTTTCTCATTGGTTGGTTTTGCTACAGGTATCTAATAGGTTTTCTGATTGGACTATTGTTAGCTAAGGAGTACCTCTTATCTCAGGTATAAAAGGGGTCGTGTTTTTTGTTAATCACTCCTTTGCTCTCTTCCGCCCTTCCCCCCTCCCCGCCCCCCCACCGGCCCTAGCTCATCTTTAGTTCCTTTTGTCTCAGCTCATCTCCTAGTAGTAAAGCTGGTGCCATGTGCTCTGTGACTGTTTCTTTGTTTTAAACTTTTCCAATAAAACTTTGAGAAGCATCAAGTTGTTTTCAACTCATCCTTGGACTCCTGAAAGAACCCGCAGGTTTGAAAATAACTGGATCCAACAGTGTGGAGTTTACACATTCTCCCTGTGACTGCATGGGTTTCCTCTGAGTGCTCCAATTTGCACTGGTAGAGTCATAGAGTCATCCAGCATGGAAACAGGCCCTTCGGCCCAACTCTTCCATGCTGACCAAGATGCCCATCTAAGAAAGTCCGATTTGCCTGTGTTTGGCCCATATCCTGCTCAACCTTTCCTATCCATGTACCTGTCCAAATGACTTTTCGATGTTGTTAATGAACTTGCCTCAACCACTTCCAATGCAGCTCATTCCAAACATGGGCCACTTTCTGGGTGAAAAAGTTTCCCCTCAGGCTCCTATTAAATCTCTCTCCTCTCCCCCCTCCCCTCTCACCTGTTGACTGAGATCTTTATTGTCTGCCCTCTAGTTCTTGATTCCCCAATCCTGGGAAAAAGACTATGTGCATTCAAAAATGTGTGGATGGTAGGTCATTAGCTGCTGTAACTTACCACTAGTGTGTAGAGTGGTAGAAATTAGGGAGGAGACGTTGGGAATGTGGAGAGAACAAGGTGGGTTAGGGGAGTATAAGCATGAAAACAGGTGCTTGATTGTTGGCACGGACTCAATGGGCTGAAGGACATGTTTCCGTGCAGTACCTCTCCATGACTCTATGAACACATGGATTACTGAAGGTGGACTATTACATGAACACCAAAATATTTAGAGGTTGAAGGAAAGAGCTTTGATTCAATTTGAGTGCAGTTTGACACAGGGAAGTAATGATAGAAGAATATATGGGTAAAGTGAGTGGAGCTAATTAGAATGAGAGCCATCTCAAACAGCACATAAACCCCAGCAGAGCTAAATTGGGCTGCATGTTCTGTTCTGTGCCATAAATCCTATGCAATTCCCCATGCACTTGTTTTTATCAATATTGTCAGTGCATAGCTTATTACTCCAGAGATGGAGTTAATGGGGTACAAACCAGTAAAAGTGTTTAGAAAACACTTCCCTTATGTTTGTTTGTCAAACACTTGATGCAATGACACAATTTGTGTCATGATTTCCTTGACGAAAACTTTCCAGAAAGTTGTGCCAGCTCTTCTCTCCACTGGAAAAGCACTACTCCAGTTGGATAGAAATACAATACAAAAGTAATGTTGAAAATGTTGCTGGTCTTTCTATGTATTACACATCCCATGGAACCAATGAAATTTAATTTGACTGAGATCTTTATTTTCAGAATTGTCATTACCAAAATACTTTCTAATTTCCTAATGGGCAGATAAGGAAACAGAAGGCATGTTAACTGTCTGTCCAGCACCAGTGATTCACCAGTAGAATAATGGGGGTCAAAGTCCAAGAGAGAAATAAGATGCCTATGAAACATACTAACAGCGAAACAGAGCACCACACAGTGGGTTTCTAAAAGGAAGTTCCCTCACTTGTCATTCCTTATGGGAGAGATTTCTGTCTGCAGCAGCATTACTGAGGGAGATCAAATTGTTCCCGATAAGCAAGAAGGGAAAGTTGTTACCAGTTTCTTCTCTGGGTTACTCACCTGCACTGCCTGAGTAGGGGCAGGCTGGCTTTCTCAAGTGGGTGTCTCACAGCAAAACAGGGGGCCAGTTGTACATTTGTGGAATCATTGCCGAGTAAATCCACCACTTCTCAGCTGGCCAGTTCACCCATGACCCTGAAGTGGTTGTGGCAGCATATTGGATTGCTGTGTCAAACACATGGGCATAGCTTGATTTTGTCCGCACTCTGGTTGAAGAGCTATTTCCTTCTTTATCATTTGGTGACTCCATTTGTCTATACATTAGCACATGAGAAACAAATGGATAGCTGAGGGGTGCCAGACGCATCATCCTTTCCTCATATGCAGGGCACAGTTTGGAAGATGATGGACTGTTCTCCATGTCCTTCCGCTGGTCCACCTCCAATTCTCATGTAGGTCAACACCATCCAGACAAAGCAATGTGCTTGATAGACACCACATCCACCATCCTAAACATTCCCACCAACACTGATACTTTGTGGATGTGTGACTAAGTGACACACTGTTCCAACACTCCAAAGTTCTTTGACAACACCTCCTAAACATCATCACCTGTAGGCTCTCCTCACCGTTCCCTCCCAAATCACATACTATGCTGAATTGGAAATATATCATAATTCCTTCATCATTGTTAGGTCCAGAAACCAGGACACTCTGCAAACTACCTTCATCAGAAGGACTACAGTGGTTCCAGAAGATAGCCCACCATCACTATCTGAAGGGCAACTTAGGGATGACAATCGTTATGACCTTGCACCTTATTGTCTATCTGCACTGTGCTTTCTCTGTAGCTGCTACACTTTATTCTGCATTCTGTCTTGTTTTACCTTGTACTACCTCAATGCACTGTGTAATGAATTGACCTGTATGATTGGTATGCAAGACAAGTTTTTCACTGTACCTCAATACAAGTGACAATAATATTCCAATTCCAATAAATGCTGGCCTTGCCAATGATGTGCAGGTCCCAAAAATGAATATTTATTAAAATAAAGAAGGTCAGTGTTGACTCTGTATGTTCTAGTGTAGCTGATTCTACCCAAGGCGTGTATTATATTTCTCAACCTTTACTCTTTAGGGCCACAGGAGAGGAGAATCAGTGAGGCCTTTCATTCCTATTCACTGCTGGAAGTGTGTGTGCACAGATGGGGGAGGATATGATCTGGCTGATGGTCAGGATAAGAGCAAGGATCTCACTCATTGTGAACGGTCTTGGAGTTGTGGAGCACAGGAACAGGCTCTTGGGCCCACCGTGCCCATGCTGACCACCACAGACCTATCAATATAGAGCAACAAACAATCTGTTGGAGGAACTCAGCAGGTCAAGCAGCATCTGTGGAGAGGAGTCTTGATGTAGGGTTTTGATTCAAACGTCAACATTTCCTTTCCCCTCAACAATGTCGTTCGATGGCTGAGTTCCTCCAGCAGGTTATTGTGCTCCAGTTTCCAGCATTTACAGTCTCTGTGTCACCATCTGTATTAACCCTGTTTGCCAGCACTTGGTCTGGGGCCTTGTATGTCTTTGTGGTTCAAGTGCTCATCTAGATATTTCTTCAATGTTGCGAGGGTCTCTGCCTCCATCACCCCACAAGCTGTGTTCCAGATTCCAACCACCCTCTGGGTGAAATAAATCTTCCTCAGATCCCCTCTCAACCTGCCATCTCTCACCTTAAACCTACGCCGTCTGGTTTTATACACTGTAAAACTGTGCTGGTCAGGATATGCACCATTCAGACTCCCATCAAGGCGGGGCTTGGAAAGCCGTGGGATCCTTGCAGGTTTTTATTGAAGGGGCGCAGGTGAATGATAATGCTGCACTATGCGGGGGGTAGTGGCAGGTGACTTACTCAGCTGGCCACATGGTTGAGCCGACAATCCCAATGGAGGGGTGACATCTACAGGAGCAGGTCACTAAAGTCTGTCTGTCGCACACACTTGTATTACCAAAGAGCATTGAAATGAGGTGAACATGAGGGATTATGCCAACCGACAGTGTGAATTAATGAGGCAATGATGATTAGTATCTAATACTGCAGCAGCTACACGTGTCCCATCACTTTCTGACTTACCCTATTGTTGGGACTCTACACACCAAGACCTCCTGACATCCATTACAACCAACCACGGTGCAGATATGGGGAAAAGGTGCAGTCTGACCTGCTGAGTATGGTCACCAGTTTTTTTTCCTTATACCTTTGGCCCCATCACCCCTTCTCTTTCCCCTTCCCTGCCTTCACGATCTGTCCATCACCCGCACCTTCCTCCCTCTGGTTCCCCACCTCCTTCCCCTTATTCCATGGTCTACTGTCCTCTCCTATCAGATTCCATCTTCTTCAGCCGTTTACCTCCACCACCTATCACCTCCCAGCTTCTCACATCATTCCCACTCCCCCCCCCCCAACCTACCGATCTTCCCCCCCTCACCTGGATTCACCTATCACCTGCCAGCTCGTGCTTCCCTCCCTCCCCCCCCCCCCCCCCAACCCTTTTATTCTGGCTTTTGCCCTCTTTCTTTCCAGTTCTGAAATGTCGACTGTTCATATCCTTCCATAGATACTGCCTGACCTGCTGGGTTCCTCCAGCATATTTTGTGTGTTGCTCCAGATTTCCAGCATCTGCAGTTTCTCTTGTGTCTGTATGTTCACCACACAGACACAAGAAAGACTGCACCATGTTAGTGCATGCATTTACCTTTCTTGCTGCTGAATCTTGATTTGCCACCTTTAGTTTAGAAAGGACAAGAGGAGAAAAACCTCAAATTAAATAAATAAATGCATGAGCCACAAGGAATAATCTTTCATAAAAGAGGAAACTTTCAAGTCTGCCAATCCTGTGGGTTTTTTGGTATCAATTCGTATAAAGGAAAAAATTCTGAGATCCCTGTCAGTAAATGACAGGAAGACGTGGTTAAGACTGGAGACATCCTTCTAGCTACGGATCATCTGATTTCAAAGCTCAGTTGAAATGTGAGTTAATTTCCTTTTTTTTCCAGTCAGAGTTTTGTCCAGCTTTTTCCCCTTTCTGCACTGCTGTAATTTTTAATGGATGTCAGTATCTCTGTGTGTGGAATCCTGACAGCAGGGTAGGTTGGAAAGTGACAGGAGACGTGTGTAGGTGCTGCAGTATTAGATACTAATCATCATTGTCGTATTAATTCAGTCCATCTGTTGGCATAGTCTCTTGTGTTCACTTTAATTTGATCTGCTCAGATCCTTGCCTCTGGTAGAATCCTGTTTAAGGACAAATATGTATTGTATAGGCTATGCATGAATAATTGCTGTCTCTTTCTCTCTCTGTTCAAAGAATTTAAGCTTGAAATGCTTTCATGCAATGAATTTTGCATATTTTTGCAGTTTATCCTTCCCTTGGAAGTTTACCAACTCTGAATAGACTAGTGTTGCGAAATCCATGTGACCCTCCAGGACACGTCCCTGGAGGTACCATCACATGCCCTCCACCACCAACCACCCCACGTCACACTCCCACCACTGGCCACCAAACAGGTCCAGACTCACGGTATCTAAACCAACCATAAAGGACACAGTATTCATTGCATCATTGAATGATTCATGACCGTTAGTGAAAGAGTCTTTCCCCACTCCATGTACAAGGTTTTAAAATTAATAAATAAACATGTTCAAAGATCTCTTTTGAAATCCTGGAAGGCTGGTCATAAGTTTGATCATATTTAAGACCATATTTTATTCCTTTAAGGAATGTCTGTAAAAATTAGTTTGGTTGTCACAAGTCAATTAATGGCCAACAAAGCAGTGTGGGGGAACAGAGGGATCTTGGGGTCCATGTCCATAGATCCCTCAAGGTTGCCGTGCAGGTCAATAGTGTTGTTAAGAAGGCATATGGAGTGTTGGCCTTCATTAGTCAGGATATTGAGTTCAAGAGCCACAAGGTAATGTTGCAGCTCTATAGAACTCTGGTCAGGCCACACTTTGAGTATTGTGTTCAGTTCTGGTCGCCTCATTATAGAAAGGATGTGGAAGCTTTAGAGAGGGTCAGAGGAGATTTACCAGGATGTTGCCTGGATTGGAGAGCATGTCTTATGAGGATAGGTTGAGTGAGCTAGGGCTTTTCTCTTTGCAGAGAAGGAGGATGAGAGGTGACTTGGTAGAGGGGTACAAGATGATAAGAGGCATAGATCGAATGGACAGTTAGAGACTTTTTCCCAGGGCGACAATGGCTAACACAAGGGGACATAATTTTAAGGTGATTGGAGGAAGGTATAAGGAGGATGTCAGAAGTAAGTTTTTTACACAGAGAGTGGTGGGTGCATGGAATGCTCTGCTGGCAGGGGTTGTGGGGGCAGATACATTAGGGACATTTAAGAGACTCTTAGGCACATGAATGATCAAAAAATAGGGGGCTATGTGGAAGGGAAGGGTTAGATAGATGTCAGAGCAGGATAAAATGTCGGCACAACATCGTGGGCCGGAGGGCCTGTACTGTGCTGTAGTGTTCTATGTTCTATGTTAAAAGTTAGTTGCATGATAAAACCACCAATAATTTGACACTGGATACAGAAGCTGAAGGAAATATGCCTATCCATCCCAAGAGTAATACAGTACACACTAAGGCTGAGGTCAAAGGATTTATTTTAACGAGTCAACCTAGAGCAGTTACCTATTATTGTGAGAAAACTTTGCACTATCCTCATGGCTGTTAAAATGGAACCATTCCCACTATAGTGAAACCACTCTATAGTCCTACTGGATTCTCCCTGGATGACTGATGCTGTGCTGTAGCAGTCTTGAGCCGCATTGCTGAATGTCTGGATACTGAAAAATTATCCATCCAGCATGCTACCAAAAATCAGTCCAGCATGAGAATGGTGGGTTACTGAACTTAAGTATCAGCATTGGGATTGATCATGAGCCTTGTGTCGTGAGTCTATGCACTAAATGCCAACTTATATCTAAATTGTTCTTAATGATATTAAATATTTTAAACAAGTACAATATTTGTTATCTTATAGCAGAAGCATTGTATATTGTAAGCCATACGTATCGAATTCTGCTGCTTAGGTGCCACTGTGCTTAATCATTGCCTTTAAAGGCATGTAATTTAATTGGTGTGAACTGGGAATCTGGAGGTCTATGAGTTTAATCCTGAACAATGAGTGATCTTTGTAGATTAATAGATGCGTGTAGACAATTAGCTTCAAGTCAAAAAAGTGCACAAAATGAATGCCTTTCTTTTTCATTCTGAAACGCAATAGATACAACATATTGAGCTTTAAACTAAGAGCTTGTTGGTGGTGTTGCTTGAAGTGGGTGATGATAGGTCCTTTGTAACAGGGCTCTTTGTACTACTTAGGGCATGACATCAAGCAATAAGTAAATACAGCTGCATTTTTAATTAAGATTTATATAATATTTTGCTGGTGTTTTGGAGGTTTAATTCTGTGCCGATAGTATTTCTGCTTAAGCTGTACATTTAGAAATAAGAGTCATAAAACATAGAATAGATCATTCTGTCCATCTTTACTGTCTTTGCAAATGCTTCTGCTTTTTACTCTATTATTTTCTGCAAAAAGTTAAATTCAGTTTCCTTCTGAAAGTTACTACTGAATAGAACCAGGTGCTGAATTTGATGAGACACAATGATATCTGTTTGGTTTGGTTTGGATGAGTATTCTACTAAAGCATAGAACATTTCAGCACAGTACAGGCCCTTCAGCCCACAATATTGTGCTGACATTTTATCCTGCTCTAGGATCTATCTAACCCTTCCTTCCCACATAGCCCTCCATTTCTCTATCATTCTTGTGTCTATCTAAGAGTCTCTTAAATGTCCCTAATGTATCTGCTCCCACAACCTCTGCGGGCGGTGCGTTCCACGCACCCACCACTCTCTGTGTAAAAAAGATTTACGCCTGATATCCCCCTTATATCTTCCTCCAGTCACCTTAAAATTATATCCCCTTGTGTTAGCCATTGTTGCCCTGGGAAAAAGTCTCTGACTGTCCATTCGATCTATGCCTCTCAGCATCTTGTACACCTCTATCAAGTCACCTCTCATCCTCCTTCTCTTCAAAGAGAAAAGCCCTAGCTCACTCAACCTGTCCTCATAAAACAACTCATAAAAATGAGATGTCTTTATTAGTCACATGTACATCGAAACACACAGTGAAATGCATCTTCTGCATAGAGTGTTCTGAGGGCAGCCCGCAGGCGTTGCCACGCTTCCGGCACCAACATAGCATGCCCACAAAAGGTTCAGGTTTGGGCTGGACCATGATGAACTGGGATTTAGGAGTGAAGGAGGCTGAGGGGGCATGTGATTGAAGTAGACAAAATTATGAGGGACAGAGATAGGTTATATAGTAAGAGGCTTTTTCCCCATTGCAGAGATTTCTAAAGCTGGAAGGCATTGGTTTAAGCTGAGGCGTGGGAGTTATAGAGGGAGTCTGAGGAAGAGGGTGTTTGGAATCTGGAACTCATTGCCTGGGGGCTGGTGGAAGCGGAGGCTTTCACAACACTTAGGGACTACTTAGATGATCACTTGAATTGCCAAGGTATGGAAAGCTATGGGCCAAATGCTGGTAAATGGGATTAGTATAGATGGGTGCTCAATGGCCGGCAAGGACATGGTAGGTCCAAGAGTCTGTTTCTGTGCCGTATGACTGTATGAGTGGCTTATTCAGGTCAGGATGATTTGCTCAGTATTACCACTGTGCCCTTTTCCCTTGACCAACATTCAGTGTTTCTTCCCCAAACAGATCAATGGCTTTTTTTGCAATTGATGTATTCGTGCCATGAATCAGTTAAGGCAGGTATGGAAGACATTTGAAACTCTTGTACTCAGGCTGGATTGGACACAGTCTGGTTGGGCTGTGTTAGGTTTTAATCTTACACCAGAACCAATTTCTATCATTAAATCCATTTCCACTATCTTTGAGTCATAATTCCATGTCATAACCTCTCAATGTATAAAATAAACTCAACCCCCTCTGAATTTTTTAACCAATTGTCATAAAACTGACACAGATTATGGACTTCCCTTCCAGTAAAAACAGCTCGGCCCCCACCCCGAGTCTATCAAAGTATCTCATCATTTTGAACGTTTAATATATATCCCCATACTCTCAGATTTAAAGTTGGCATCTGGCTGAGTATCAATTGCCTCTTGTGAAGAGCATTCTAAATTTTTGCCACATGGTGGCAGGTTATGTTCCTGCTCCACTTCTGCGAGGTGGGAAGGCTCAAAACTCCTCCTGGTGTAAATTTCAACTGGTAGGGAGCCTTGCCACAAATGATCTGCTTGTGAGTTAAAGTTGATATCCTGAAAACAAATTCAAAAGATTAACCTAAGCATCAGCCTAATTAAGTAGTGAACCAAACAATTACTACACCTGCCTTCTCCTTCCTCGGATACTGATCCAGTTACCATGCCATGCAACATTAATTGGATATTATAGTAGACAATGAGACAATGGCAAGATTATTGAATGAGTACTTTTCATCCTTTTTTTTACCATAGAGGAAGAGAATAACAGTCCCAGGAGTTCAAACCAAAAACAAGGAGTAGATTTTATTGGATTCAAAGTAACAAAATGATAAGATAAGATTTCTTTATTAGTCACATGTACATCAAAACACACAGTGAAATGCATCTTTGCGTAGAGTGTTCTGGGGGCAGCCCTCAAGTGTCGCCACGCTTCCGCCGCCAACATGGCATGCCCACAACTTCCTAACCCGTAAGTCTTTGGAATGTGGGAGGAAACCGGAGCACCCAGAGGAAACCCACGCAGACACGGGGAGAATATACAAACTCCTTACAGACAGCTAACAGTTATGGGAATTATAATATACAAGTATTCAGGAGCCCAGGGTCACGGAATAGTTCCAACACGGAGAGAGGCCATTTGGCCTGTCAAGCCCTTACTGGTTCTTTGCAAAAGCAACCCAGTTAGTTCCACACTCCCGCTCTTTGTCCTCAGCCCTGCAAATTATTTACTTTCAAATATCTATCCAGCACACTTTTGGATACTACATTTGTATCTCGCTTCACTACCTGGCAATGTATTCCACACCCTAATCACTCAGTGCATAACAACAAAAATGTCCTTGTATCTCATTTGCACCTTTTGCCAATCATCTTATTTCTTTGTCCCGTAATTCTTGACCAAATGTCCATTCATCCTTGGTTAGAGAGACAAGAAATTAGCCAGAGTTCCTGCTCTTGATCACTGCCTTGTGGTCCTGGAACTGATAGTTTTCACCCCTAAATATTAAAGGAAATGGCTGGAGGAGTTACAGGAGCCTTAGTCTCAGCCTTTCAAACTCTCTTCATTTGGGAATTGTGCCAATAGATTTGTAATTTACTAATGTTGTTCCGCCCTTGAAAAGGCTGTAAAGGAAACCAGGTAATTACTATTTAACATCAATTTGTTGGCAAGTTATTACAGTTCATCATTCAAGGCAGAGTGACTGAACATCAGAGGGAGCCAACATGCTAAGTTTTGCACAGTTAATCTAGTTAGGTTTTCTGAGGCAATTTCTGATATGATAGGAAAGTAAGTATCTATGGATGTCACCTCAGTGGGTTTCCAGAAAGCACTTAATAAGGTCCAATATAAGAGGTCATTAGTAAGTATGGAAGTGCATCTAGTTGGAAGTGTTCTTTTGTCTTGGTCAGAAGCAGAGGGCAGATAGAAGCGATCTGCTCTGATCGGCAAGGATGTGACAACCGGCGTCTTTCAGGGATCTGTTGTAGGGCCTCATTTTTCTTTTCAAAATGTTAATGACTTGGAGGAAGGAATCGGCAATTGTACATCCAAGTTTCCAGATGACACTTTGTCAAAAGTAGTGCAGATGGGAGCAGGAAGTTGCAAAGAGAAGTAGGCAGATTGTGAGTGAGCAAGACTATGCCAAATGGCATCCATTGCAAGCAAGCGGAGGAATCCAAGAAAGATAAATCCGATTACTTTCTAAAAAGTGGCTCAAAAGAAGAATTTGGGAGTCCAAATGTACAAAACATTGAAAGGCAACAGTCCAAAAGTAAAAGGCTGCAGAAGCTGGAAATCTAAAATAAAAACAGAAAATGCTGGAAATACTCATCAGGTCAGACAGCATCTGTGGAGAAGTTACCATTTCAGACCAATGACCTTCAATCAGAACTTGTGTAATACGAGTGTCTGCTATAGACCGAGTTTAGTGGCCTGCTCCTGTCAAGGAGAACTCTTTGTTGGGTTTCGCTACTTGCCAGCTCAAACAATTGGCCAACTGGGGGAAGCCGTCCACCACTAATCCCTCACAAATTGCCCCAGAGTGTAGTATTATTGTTAACCCAATCCCTGTAATGATCCCACGGCTTCCATGCTCTGCTGTGCTTGGGAATCTGAATGGTGCAATCCTTGACCGCCCAGTGAGTCCTTTACACTTGAGCCAAAACGTCCCGACCATTACACTTGAGCCAGTTCCTGTCCTTCATCTACTGCATATGCAATTTTCCAGCAGAGTTAATGGCTCAGGTTAATGACTTTTCATCAGAACTTGGAAAAATCAGAAATAAACCAATATGCAGAAAAAGTTGGGAGGGTGGAGAGAGCAAGAGCAAATAGAAACAGAGCAACTGGATGTACTCAGCATGTCAGTTTTTGGTATTGGTATTGGTTTATTATTGTCACTTATACCGAGGTACAGTGAAAAACTTGTCTTGCATACCGATCGTATAGGTCAATTCATTACACAGTGCAGTTACATTGAGTTAGTACAGAGTGCATTGATGCAGTACAGGTAAAAACAATAACAGTACAGAGTAAAGTGTCACAGCTACAGAGAAAGTGCAGTGCAATAAGGTGCAAGGTCACAACAAGGTAGATCGTAAGGTCATAGTCCATCTCATCATATAAAGGAACCGTTCAATAGTCTTATTACAGTGGGATAGATAAGACTATTGAGGCTATATCTGTGGAGGGAGAAATAGTTAATGTTTCAGGGTAATAATCATTATCAAGCACGAAGATGAAGGGAGCAGAGGAGGGTTCGACATGTAAGGCTCGAAGCTCATTAAGATGGGGAAGCTGAAGGATGGAGCTGAGGCCTGCTCAGGATTGATCATTTGGGATCAGAAAGGAGAAGATCTGCAAAGCATGGGATGGGGAGGTGGGTGAAAAGATGGGGTCAGAGGAAAGTGAAGGTAGGGTGAGGTATGAGAATTCAAGGGTCGTTGATGTTTGTCATCTTTGAGTCCGAAATGAAGGAGAAAGGTTTTTGTTGAAACACCAAATTTGGCCAGGATAAAGTGGAATTCAGAGCAGTGCTACTGCAGAGCGAGGTCAAGAGCAAGCATGTGTTAACACGTGAGCATTAAATGTGGATCGCAGGATGTGATAAGAATAGTGCTTTGAGAAATGCTGGATAGTTTGAACATATCTGTGATCATGGATGCATCTGAACAGGAAAGGGTGGAACTTCAGTTGGAAGGAGGCTGAGGGGTGACCTTATATTATAACATCATGGGGGGGCATAGATAAGGTGAATGGTCACAGTTTTTTCCCAGAGAAGGAGAGTCTAAAACTAGAGTGCATAGGTTTAAGGTGAGAGGAGAAAAATTTAAAGGGGACTTGAGGGGCAACTTTTTCATACAGAGGGTGGTAGGTACATGAAACAAGCTGCCAGAGGAAGTGGTAGAGGCGGGTACAACGACAATGTTTAAAAGGACCGGAATAGCATCTCAGCTGGATAGTTCTGAGGAAGTTAAAACTTAATAGGTGGTGTATGGCAGGCGTAAAGGTAGACCATATTAGAGATGTAGAATTAAACTGTTTCTTTGTTTGAGAGAATAAAGAGTGGGAAATTCGGTCAGGTTTGAACGTGTTGCCAAGGTTGTCAGCAGCCTGATTCAGCCACATCCAGTGTACCAGAAGGGGACAGAATTGGTGGAGAGGATCCGGTGTTTGGATTAGGACTGAAAGCAAAAGTTTTGGCTTTCCTAATCTTTAGTTCGAGGAAATTGTTACTCAACAAAGAACCATGTCTGACCACAAGCAGACAGGCTTCATTTTCCATTCATGGTGGCCAATAAAGAGAGAGAGAGAGAGAGAGAGAGAGAGAAGCAGAGATCGAGAGACAGATACTGGGAGAGAGAGAGAGAAAATAAGAGATTGAGAGAGACAGAGACAGAGAAAGGAGACACCGGGAGAGACAGAGGGTGTATGGAACAAGCCCCCAGAGGAAGCGGTAGAGGTGTGTACAGTTACAATGTTTAAAGGACATTTAGACAGGTACACGAATAGGAGAGGATAATGGGCTAAACATAGGCAAATAAGACTAGCTCAGGTAAGCAACTTGATCAGCACGGACAGATTGGCTGAAGTGCCTGTTTCCGTGCTGTATAGCTCTATGACTCTAATTCTGCAAAGAGAGAGAATTCGACAGAGAGAAACAGAGATAGAGAGAGAGAGCAATAGAGATCAGCACACCGAGGGAATTCAGCACAGACAGAGAGAGAGAGAATTCAGCATAGAGAGAGAAAGAATTCAGTATGGAGAATTCAGCTTGGAGAGAGAGAGAGAGAAAATTCAGCATAGAGAGAAAGTTTGAGAGAGCAGCACAGAGAGAGAGTAAGAGAGAATTCAGCATGGAGAAGGAGGGAGAGAGAGAATTCGATATAATATTACATATGATTACATAGGGTCATCAAGAAATCCTTTTGGGAGTTCACAAGAAATGTCTTTACCCAAAGGGTGGTAAGGATGTGAAACGTGCCAGCACAGGGAGTTATTGAAGTGAATACTTATTTTACACACAGAGCATTTGGCCCATTGAATCCATGCTGGCTCCTAGTTGTTCAACTCACCCTCTCACTCACATGTCCATCAATTCCCCTTTGATTGTGTTGCCATTTACCTACACCAGGGGCAACTTACAGTAGACAATTAAACTAGTGATTCGTTTCAGGGAGTTTGGACCAGCACATGAGGGTTACACTGAGATTTGGTTGTGAAATGATGAGGGGAGGCTCATGTCGACATAAATGCTGGCATGGACTGGTTGGGCTGAAAGGCTTGTTTTAGTGCTATGCAGTAAAATATTCATTCGCAGAGCTTCTCCAAGCAGCAGTTGTTAAAGTTAAACATACTGATAGATGTGCCGTTAGCTCCATTTATAAGATCTGGGAATTATGAGGTCATTCAGTAGATTATGTTTCCATTTTTCAGCCTCTGATCTGAAACAATGACTTTTTTTAAAGAGAATTTTTTTACCCACTGTTTAATCGGTTACGTGATCCTATTAGCTAATGTTTCCTGGCAGAGAACTCCAGGGAAATAGGAATGCAGTGTCTTATTGAATTTCTGTGTAAGCAGTAACACAAGCAATAGTGACAAGAGAAGTACGTTGGACTTTATTGTATTAAGATAATGCAATAAACACATCTACAGACAAGACTGCTCAATGTAGAGGACTTGGTGCAAATCTGTTCCCCATACTGCAATTTGCTTCAAAAGCAACCATTTTTATATCTTTTCCCTCCCTTTTTCCTGATTCTGTGAGAGTTACTACCTGCAATGCTCTGTTAGAATGGGATCTATATAAACCTTACCATCTATCTTCAAGGATATTCTTTGGAAATTTTTATCTTCATATACAAATCCATCACCTTATGTCATGTGACCTCTGACACTGACATATTGCATAGCCCAGGGTGCCAGCCATACCCCTGAACTCTGGGCCAGAAGGTCATGTGCTCAAGCTCCACTCAGGGGACTTGATCATATAATCCAGGCTGGCATTTGTGTAGAATTAGTGTGTTGTGCATAAGACATGAATTTTTGCTTTATTTTACTTTTTTTATTTTAAAAAAACATTTGGGAGAAGTGTCAATTTTCTCCACAAAGTGCATAGAAATGGAAATTGGTAACAGCAGTTACAGACTTCTGTATTTCATTTTCTTTCATGTCATTGCAAACATCTTTGGTCTTTTGCCTTCACTTTCACTTCCAACTTGCTTCATGTTTTCTTATGACATGAAAGGGGTCATTCGGCTGTCAAGTCCATGCTCAGAGCAATCAGCCCTAGTACCATTCCCCAGATTATTCCCTTATGATCTAATCTCTCTCCCGTGTCCGTTGACTCTCCCTGATTTTCCTGCCACCTATCATGGACAATATACAGGGGCCATTTAACCTGCCATCACCTCTTCGGGATGTGGGAGGAAACTGGAGCACCTGATGGAAACCCATGCTGACACAGGGAGAATTTCCAGATTCAAACAGAATGTACCCAAGATCAGAAGTGAACCCAGCAATGCTCCGCCGATGTGCCTCCTGTAACGAATGTGATTGGTCAGTAGTCCTATGGAACATTTTGAAAGCCAAGTGCAACATTTTTAAAGCAAAATGAATGGAAATGTAAATTGTGCAAGGTTGACATTGATTATCGATGTGGACTATTATTGGTGAAACCCCTCTGATTTTCCAGGTGAACCTTCAGATGCTTTTTCCTTTATTGTTAGGACTGAAAATTCAAGCCCTTAACATAAGAATTGGGGACAGGAAAAGCCCAGGGGCTCTTGGAGGCTGAGTCATCATTCATCATGATCAGGGCTGATCTTTTTCCTACATAATGAAGGAAACATTGAAAATAGGAGCAGAATTAGACCATTTGACCCATTGAGATCACTCTACATCTGAATTCATTATCCTGTTCCGGCTTTTGCCTTATATCCTTGATCCCTTTAGCCCCAAGAACAATATCTAACTCCTTCTTGAATATATGTAATGATTTGGGTTCAATTGCTTTCTGTGGAAGAGAATTCCACAGGTTCAACTATTCCTGGGAGAAAAAACTCTTCACTTCATTCCAAAATGGTTTACCCCTTTTCCTAAGACAGTGACCCGTGGTCCTGAACTCTCCCAGGAATATCCTTCCTGCATCTAATCTGTCCAGCCCTGTTCGAATTTTGTAGGTTTCTATCAAGTCCCTGCTCACAGATATTAAGCTGACTCAGCCATCTTAAAGATCTCACTCAGCACTATCTGACAGACAGCTGGGTAGTATTCCTAATGTCCCTCAATCAACACTACTGCTGTCTGGTTGCTTGTCTCATTTCTGTTTGTGAGACCTTATATGGTTCCCCTTGTTCCCCCATATTACACCATAACCTATTACTACAAAAGTACTTGACTGTGAATATCGTTAGGATCTTCTGAGATCACAAAAGATGCCACATCAACATAAGTTCATTCTTTCTTCCGCTCCTCTTTGTAGAGCTTTCACTGACCCAACTCCTAATATTCAAAACATTACCAAAAATTAGTTATCTTGCTATTTCTCTCAGTGCTTTTAAAAGCTTCAAAATCTTTTAAAGTGAACTTTTGTCCAGCTGATCTATTTCCTTCCTCATTCTTCCTTATGGGTGATGCAACTTGGGATGTTTTATGAACTTAAAGGTACTTTACAAATAAAAGTTGCCGTTGTCCAGAAACATGCTGAGTTTTAGCAAAGCATTCTTTACCGCTAATCATTTTTCACAAGGTTTATATACCCTTACCCTCCGCATCACCTCCCCTGTCAAATCCTGAAATGCCTTTGGCATGTACCAACTCATTAAATGTAGCTGCACATTTGTCACACGGATGTGTTCTGAGCAAGTCCTTTCATTTAGAATAAAAGATTTAATATAAATACAAATGCAATATGCTAACAATATGTTACTCATGTTATACAGCTGATTAAGTCAGATAGCAAAACATTTGTTGAAAAATGTAGAATGCGTAATGGTATTCATTTGAAGAATTGGCATATGAACATACAGCAATGACAAACAGGAAGAGACCCACCGATTGATCCAGCCTTTCCTAAACAACTACAATGCCGTGTCAAGTAGAATATTTAAAACAGACTCCAACTCCATGCAGAACTTGCATGTAGTCTCTTGTGTTTGAAAAAAAAGATAAAAAGCCAGATAGCAAATTTGATCCAATTCTGAAAGTTAATATAATCTGAATGGGACTTTGCTGGTCTTCAAATATGGTACAGGATACCCCTTTTAAAAAGCTCTACCTTGAATCTAATTGTCTTCCAACATTATTGAATATGACCAAACCTAAGTGTTATCATTTCATCTGTGTTACTGAATCTGCTACTGTATCCAAGTATTATTTATCTAAAGGTGTTACTGAATATGTGGCTGGTTATCAGTGCCATAGAACCATAGAACAGTATAGCACAATACAGGCCCTTCAGCCCACCATGTTGTGCCGACCTTTAAACCTTGCCTAAGACTATCTAACCCCTTCCTCCCACATATCCCCCTATTTTAAATTCCTCCATATGCTTATCTAACAATCTCTTGAATTTAACCAATGTACCTGCCTCCACCACCACCCAGGCAGCGCATTCCATGCACCAACCACTCTCTGGGTAAAAAACCTCCCTCTGATATCTCCCTCAACTTCCCACCCATTACTTTAAAGCCATGCCCTCTTGTACTGAGCATTGGTGCCCTGGGAAAGAGGCGCTGGCTGTCCACTCTATCTATTCCTCTTAATATTTTGTATACCTCTATCATGTCTCCCCTCATCCTCCTTCTCTCCAAAGAGTAAAACCCTGGCTCCCTTAGTCTCTCCTCGTAATCCATACTCTGCCAGTCAATCCCTTGCTGAATCTCATGGCATTCCTGAAGCTTCTGTTTAATCTGATTTTCGCAAAAGTATAACTAAAGTTCTTGATTGATAAATCCTATTAAGCTACTTAAACTCTTTATCACTGGAGATGAATCTTACTAGTTCCTGAATCTCGCAGGTTTATTGAAGCTCAATTATAGCTTTATCTCTCAATATCAATGATACTCTCTATGAGCCAATGCCTGTTGTTTTATTCCATGGTATTCTGAGTGTTATTTTAGTTCAGAGTAGAACGAAATGTCTCATGTTTTATTGCATGGTATTATTCTCAGTGTTATTTAATCTCATTGTATTACTCTGTGTAATTATCTTGCAGTGTTACCGAATCTGAGTTACTTCATACTGAATCTCTGTAATTTCACGTTCTCTCGCAGTATTTATTTTGTTATTTTGTCTCCTATCATCTTGAACTTATTTATTTTCTCACTATTATTCCCTTTACTTAGTGTTATCTTACTGTTATTTTATCTCACTGCTACTGAGTGTCTCGTTGTTATTCTGTCTCATTGTTACTGAGCCTCCGTGCCCGCAGCCTCGGGCTCCGTCACGACCCCCTCCAGTAGCCCGCTGACCGGCTCTCTGTCCTGGAAGCAGCGCCTTTGGCGAGGGTGCAGGGGACTGAACGGTGGATCCAGCGTACCGCCTCTCACCTTGCGACGCCGGCGCTCCCACAACGCAGGTAGAAGGGGCGGCTTGGCGGCGCAGAGGACCGACCTACAGGGAAAGGTGAGGGTGGCGTGAGGGGTGGGGGGTGGCAGCGATGTCGTCGGCGTGGTGGAGACAACTGGGCGCTGTTATAGGCTCCCTCCCACGGCCCTTTCCTCTCCTGTGTATGGGGGGGAGGAAGAGATGGTGAGTGAAAGTGGTTCAGCCACGTGTGAAAGTAGTGGGCTCGTCTACACACCTCCCCCGGAGGCACTGATCCAGACACACACACACACACACACACACACAGTGGGGCTATCTTTGCCCTACCAACCAGTTATGCGAGGAGGAGGAGGAGAAGGTGGGGGGCGGGGGAAGAGGAGAGAGAAAAAGAGAGAGAGGGAGAGAGCGCTGTTTAAGTGAAACTCGAAAGCACTTGGTGCAAAGCGAGAGAGAGAGACACACACACCACAGATGTACAGGGACACCGTGCAGAAAGCTGAACGCATTTTGGATGTAAATAGGAAGGTGCAGACACACACTGTACAGGGAGGGTCACCGCATAGGAAGACGTAACAGCTGGTGGACAGGAGAGGGAAGAAGTTGGGGGTGGGGGCTGGGGAAGGAGAGGGAGATGCAGAGTCATCGTACAGAGGCCGGGGTCTGTGGGGAAGACAGGGATCTACCGAAAGACACGAGAAACAACACAGGCTGGATGGGTGTATAAACAGAGAGAGAGAGATTGTGCAGAGGCATACGATCCAAGTGTCTAGGGGAGGGAGGGAGGGAGAGAGTGTGAGAGGGAGAGCCTGCATAGAGCCACGGTGTACAGGAAGAGAGAGACACACACAGTACAGAGTCACACGCAGACTGGATGTAGAGGGGAGGGAGAAAGAGAGATTGCACAGGGTAGTGGGGAGAGAGAGAGAGCGAGAGAGCGCCTGTGCAGAGACTCAGCACCGAGGAAAGGAGCGACAGACTTCACGGAGGGAACCCGGCGCTATCCCAGCACTCACCTCAGTTTAGGAGTCAGAGAGACGGCGGCAATGACAGGGTAAGAGGCGCTTGCTGTTTGCTCGCACCGTATGATACTGTTACATTGAAAGCCTTCACTTAGTAACCCGATCGCGACCGTTCGCCGCAACTGCCAAGTGTGGCAAAAGAAACCTCCCTCCGCTCTTTGTCTGCTCCCCTGCCGGTGAATGTCACTGCTTCGAGCATTTCAGTGAAAGCGAAAGGAGAGGCACCGAGGCACAGCCTGTGTGCCGGCTGAATTCTAATACTGAGTGCCTCTCGGTCCAAAGCGCTCCTCACTCCATCTGTCACCCGCTAATCATTGTGCCCGATAAATCCTTGTTTATTCAGCAGCATTTGTTACAGTGGAGCCTCACAATGCTGGCATTAGCTGCTGTTTAGCACTGGCGCTCAGTCAGGGTTGTTGCAGACTTTAGAGGCACTGAAAGCGAGACAGTACTGATACCAGAAAATAAGGGGAAGGGGTGGAATTTCATGGGGAAATGCCCGATCGCTACTCCCCCGGGATCTGAACTTTACCCGTGACAGGAGAATGTGGCCAGGGACTGTCTCTGGGGGGTCCCAGGCGCAGTGTCTGGTCCTCCTGGGCTCTGGAAGAGGCGCTGAAAGTCAGTGCCGCTGGGTCAGAGAGAGGGGAAGTAAATTTAAGCTCCTCTTTTCCTTCACTTGCCTGGAAGTTTTGTTTGTATGGCTTCGGTGTTGCAAACTATCTGGGAAACAGTGAGGAATGGGAACGTGGACGAGGTGCCTGAGAGTGCAGAGACGATGTGTTCAGGAGGGGAGGAGATTGGGTGGAGTGCATCTGTTGTGAACTGTGCATTTCAAAGGCACCCACAGCGGCTTATAAATATCTGCTGTACACCAGGCTGAGCAATCCTTCGACCATCCACAATGTTTATGCATCGTGCATTGTTGGTCTGAGACACGAAGTGGACTCTTTGTGCTCCTAAACAGGGGAGATGATATTTTGCAGTTTCATGCAGAATTAAGGCAATTAAAAAACCAGGTTGTCAATTATACACACTCTGTGGGCACCTGGACACTCTTATTCTGGGAAAGCTTAATGGATAGGTACAAAAATAATTTTTAAAGGATGTTAATAAAGTACTGGCATTAAACCTGGTGTGAAACTTAAGGCAGTTTCTTTGGAGTAGAGTGTTGCACATCTCAGCCAAAATATTTCAGCTTTGGAGAGGTTGCAAGACAGATCCATCAGAATGGGGTTTAAGATTGCATGACTGTATTTTCTTGACCACTGAAGATTAAAGGGTGATCTGATTAAAGTTGTTCAAATGTTTAAAATAGTTAAGAGAGAGTGGATGGCAACTTCAGTCCACTGGTAGAGCCCAGAATAGATCTTTCCCCTCTCCTAGCAACCCCTAACTCCTAATACATACAGTCCCACCAAAACAAAGTACTTGGGTAGATGGAGCTATTGAGTATGTGAACACTGAGATTGCTTTTTTATTGTGGGTGTTGTGGGTGGTGGCAATCAAGATAGTAAATGGAGTTAAATTGCAGGTCTAATTGAGTGGCAGGTCAGGTTTGAAGGGCTGAATAATCTTCTCTAGTTTGTTAATAAATCAAATAATTTTTCAGTCCACCAATCCCATAAAAGGCTCTGCAGAGTTTGTTACAAAATGCATGTCTGAGATGATAGGAAAGATGCTTAGCAATTACTTGGTGGTACAAACCCCAGCACCTCATCCAGATTATTTCAGATTAAGACAACACCTTGCAAGGCAGCAAGTGTAAGTAAACTATTTTACTGGCTGAGACATCACTGGCTGAAACTGTTTCACAGAATCATGGACATTTTCTGCATAGGAGGTCTTTCAGCCCATCGTGACCATGGCAACCAAAACTGAACTTTAGGCTGATCTCATGTCCTGGCTCTTGTTTCGGTCCCTGCAGGCTTGGTATTCATTTATTATTGTCACTTGTACTGAGTTACGGTGAAAAACTTGTCTTGCATACTGATCGTACAGGTCAATTCATTACACAGTGCAGTTACATTGAGTTAATACAGAGTGCATTGATGTAGTACAGGTAAAAACAATAACAGTACAGAGTAAAGTGTCACAGCTACAGAGAAAGTACGGTGCAATAAGGTGCAAGGTCACAACAAGGTAGATTGTGAGGTCAGAGTCCATCTCATCGTATAAAGGGACCATTCAATAGTCTTATCACAGTGGGGTAGAAACTGTCCTTAAGTCTGGTGGTACGTGCCCTCAGGCTCCTGTATCTTTTACCGGATGGAAGAGGAGAGAAGGGAGAATGACCCGGGTAGGTGGGGTCTTTGATTATGCTGGCTGCTTCACCAAGGCAGCGAGAGGTATAGACAGTGTCCATGGAGGGGAGGCTGGTTTCCGTGATGTGGTGGGCTGCGTCCACAACTCTCTGCAGTTTCTTGCGGTCCTGAGCAGAGCAGTTGCCATACCAAGCTGTGATGCATCCAGATAGGATGCTATCTATGGTATTACAGCTCTTTACCTGTTCTCTGGGGCACCTTTTAAAGGTGATGAGGTTTTCTGCTTCCCCATCTTGTAGGCAGTGAGTTCGAGTCCCCCATTCTTCATTAAGGGATTTCTTTTTCTCAACTCCCTTTGATCCTTCTACTAATTAACTTAAATCTATGCCAGATTTAGTGACCACTTTTTTTTAAAGAGATGAATAACATTTGGAACAAGTCAATTCATGTGGGTTGATTAAGTCACTTCTTTAAGTCCTCAGAAAGATTTCTAATTGAATCAGTGAAGCCAAAAACATTCTTTGGTTATTAAGTCAGAGAGGTAAACAGTTCATTCTCTGCTCCTGATTCAGACTTGAGTGTTTTCCATAAAGTTTTGCACTTTCTGGATTTTGGATACACTAGTAAATAATCAGTGATTTATTGGCCTCAAATGAATTGCTGTATAATGGTTCGGATATATGCAGTGCTACAAGGATTGTACTGATGTATTTCACATGACAGATATGTTCAACTATTGATATGTCCCTTGAGTGAAGATCAGAAAATGAATGGACAGTATTTGTGATGGTGGGTTAGAGTGGTATCAGCTGGAATAGTTCAAATATCACAGAAATGATACTCCGTAATGTGATTTCAATACTAATTCCCATCCTGCCTTTGTTCCATAATCACCATTTTGTGAATGCAAGTTTGTAAATTCCATTTTTTGTTAATCATACATAATTCACAACTGGAACATGGAAAATGTATTTGACCCTTTTAAATACTATGTTGATCATGATGTATGTGGGCTTATGTATCTTATTTGAAAATTATATTTTAAACATATGTTTTCAAGTCCCCTAATCTCTCAGAATTGGATAACTTATTAGGCTTTTTTTTAATTCAAGAATAATTACAACCATTGCTGGAAAGTATAAACGGTGGTCAGGGAAAATTACTGTCAGCACATTCATTGAAATTAGTCAGGGTGAGGTGAATGCCGGGCAACTTTGAATTATTGCCATGGTACAGTTTATTTTATTATTGAAACCACTGACTCCTTCTCGCCCTTGACTGAAGGCACTTATGGACAGTATTCCAAGGATTCTGAATACCCATAATTGGCCATTCTAGTCCATAACTGTTCTAATAATTGGCCATTCTAGTCCGTAAGTATTCTAATAATTGGCCATTCCAGTCCATAAGCATTCACAAATTACTTCCCCACAGATCATTGAAGTTGGGAATCACCAGAGGTATCAGTGGATGCTGAGCAGGAGGAGGAATCTGGGCTGATTCAAATCTAAGCTTGAAAGGTTGAGGCCATGTAACTTACCTGCTGCCAGCCAGCCACCCCTCCTCTTCCTTCACCCCTCCCCCGTCCCCTGCTCTTTCCTAGTGTGGATGAATCCATTGTCCAACACAGTAAACTAATTGATCCATCAGGCAAGTACTTGCCCACAGACAAAGAGAAACCCACGTAGTTCAATTTGTTGATCTAACTTGGTGATATTGTGGCATGTTCACTACCCAGTGCGATTTTAATTGAACACAATCTCTTTGTTCAACTTGTGAATAAACCTTTACAGTGATGACATTTCCCCCTTTAAAAAGAACAGTTCTTTATAAAATACTGGTTTCCTAACCTATAACCTAACTCCATGGCAACTATTGCCCTGAAGTCAGCAATCTTTTCCCCGCTGATTCATTTTATAAATTGCAAAAAATAATATAAATAATACATTGATCTGCATCAGTGACAAACTCAAAATAGTTACATAAATGTTTTAACTTCTGTTCTCATTAATGGAAAAACCTAAAGGTCTATTGGGAAAGAGGAGAAGGGAAAGAATACTAATTGGACAGCTCTTTCAAAGAGTTGGCACGTGCTGATAGGCCCGTGGTAGTGTAACTAAAGATGTATTATTTGCATATAGTTTTGAGCATTGAAAGCTGAAAATGCAAACTGAAACAAAGGAAATGATGTTTTACAATACTCATAATATCTTTGCTAAATGCAATCATTGTAAGTTAGTTTCATTTTAAATTATAGTGGGATTCTCCTTTAAAAGATCATTCTTTTTAACATGGCTTCACAGTGACTATCAGAATAATAACTATTTCCCATCAAGTTTGAACAAGGAAGAACCCCGTTGATATTTGATGATGTAGAATGGAGCCAGCAGTACATTTGGGAATAGTGAATTTGTCTAGGGGCAGTTTCAGGAAGAATATCAATAATTGTTTGTTTAAAACACAAATTAAGGGATGATAAAATCTTTGCTGTGAGATTCTTTGAACCTGCCAAATGTCAAGATGCACATGGTATGCTATAATCAAGCTGATTTTCCCCTGTGCCATCATTGCTTGACTGCAAAGCATATGCTCACTTTTGCATTGCAGCGAAAGAGAGGAAGCTTTCATTTTATTTATTTTCGGGACTTGGGTGTTGCCAGCTAGGTCACGTCCATCCCTAATTTCCCTTAAGAAGGCGGTGGTCAGCTGCCTTCTTGAATTGCTGCAGTCCCTCTGCTGAATGTACATTTATCCCTCTGTGAGGCAGGGAATTCTAGGATTCAGACTCAACAGCGATGAAAGACCGGCATTATATTTCCAAGTCAGGATGGTGCACGACTTGCAGGGAATCTCTAGGTGGTGGTGTTCCCATGTGCCTGGTGTCCATGTGCTTTTTGGTGGTAGGGGTCATGGCTTTGGGAGTTGCTGTCAGAGAAATGGTCAAGTAACTGCAGTACATTTCATAGATGGTGCACACTGCAGCCATTGTGTGCAATGGTGGAGGAAATGAATGTGTTGGGTGTAACTGTGGTTAAAGCAGTCAGGTGGACTGCTTTGTAAGATAAGGTATCTATTAGTCACATGTACATTGAAACACACAGTGAAATGCATCTTTTGCGTCGAGTGTTCTGGGGGCAGCCCGCAAGTGTCACCACGCTTCCGGCGCCAACATAGCATGCCCACAACTTCCTAACCCATACGTCTTTTGGAATGTGGGAGGAAACTGGAGCACCCGGAGGAAACCCACGCAGACATGGGGAGAACGTACAAACTCCTTACAGACAGCAGCTGGAATTGAACCCGGGTCGCTGGCGCTGTAATAACGTTATGCTAACCGCTACTATCTTGTATGATATTGAGAGTTGTTGATCTGTGTTCATCCACGCAAATAGAGAGTTCTCCATCACGTTCTTGATTTATGCCTTATAGATGGTGGAAAGATCTTGGGGTGTCAGGATGTGACTCATTCACTGCAGGATCCCCACCCTCTGAGCAGTTAAATTGTTGGTCAATGGTGACTCTAGAATATTGACGGCGGGGCACTTGGCCATGGTAACACCGAGGAGCGTCACGGGTAGCTGGTGAGACTCAATTACTGGAAATGGTGATTGCCTGGCACTCTTGAGACGTGAATGTTAGTCAGCACATTCAGGCATATGCTGAGTAACATACGCTTAACAAGGGTCTTGCTGCATGCAGGCATGGACTGTTTCATTTGCTGAGGAGTTGCGAATGGATTTGAACATTGTACAACCATCAGCAGACATTCCCACTTCTGACCTTATGGTGGAAGGTAGGTCATTCTTGAAGCAGTACAAGATAGTTGGGCCTAGGACATTGCCCTGACCAACAACTGCGGTGATGTACTAGGACTGGGATGATTGCTTTGTGACAACCACAACCAACTTCGTTTGTGCACAGCATGACTCTAGCCACTGGAGTTTTTTTCCCCTATGATGCCCAATGAGTTGAGTTTTACCAGGGCTCTTTGATGCCCCAGTCCCTTTAAGTCAAATGCAGTCACTCTCACTTCCCCTCTGTAACTCAGCTCTTTGGATCATATTTGGCCCAAAACTGTGATGAGGTCTAGAGTCGAGTGGTCCTGGTGAAACCCAGGCTGGGCATCAGGGAGCAGGTTATTGGTGAGTAAGTGCCACTTGTTAACACTGTCGACAATGGTTCCATCACTTTGCTCGTGATTGAGAGTGGTAGTTAGCTGGATTGGATATACAGTCATCTTTCACAGGCTCATGATAGCCCCAAATACCTCACATGCAATGAAGTAATTTTGAAATATGGTCACTGTTGTACTGAAAGTAAAGCACATGGTACATTCCCACAATCTGTTCATGATAACGACCAGGTGTTCAGCATTAGTGCTGTTGATGGAGAGAAAAGTAGACTATGACTCTGGGGAGACTACCCTTTATCTCCTCGAATTGTATATTGGGATATTTTATACCCACTGCAGCGGACAGACAGATACCAGCACCTCTAGTTGTGCGGAGCTTCCTCAGTACCCTGTTGAAGTATTAGCCTTGCTAAGGTTCTCCAAACCACAAAGCTCATATGAGGGAAATAACCTTACAGCAAACTGTCATCATTACTTCAAAATATTATCTTTAATATTGATTGGAAATTTGGGTTAAATGTTGGAAAGTTAAAATAAAAATCAGGAAGCTGAAAGGCAACTGAGAACTGAACATTTCAGACATGGACTCTGAATCCACATATTTCTGATGCCAACAAATATGTGTCTGTTGTAGAAATTGGTGTCACCTTGTGCCAAAAATAATCTCTGGCACAATCATACTGATTCCATCCTCATCCTGATCCATCCCCTGTGCTGCATACACATATACAGTTTTATCTGTTGCCTAAACAACAGATTACCATGAGGATATATTTGTACAGTCCTATGTGACAGATATAGTGGTTGTTAGAGTAAGTGACTTGCTGAGCAAATATTAGAGCATGGGGTGCAAATATGGTGCATTTAGAGTGGGGTAAGCTGTATCCATTGCAGCAGGTTTTGTCAAAACAATCAGAATGGAAAACTGTTACTGCCAGGGGAACCCAAATGTTAGAGGTTGACGGTGAGATTACAAAATCCTTGTTTCTGCAGTAAGATGTTCTGTTACAACACGTCCTCCAGTGAGGTATGTAGAGGTTATGTATGCCAAGCAGTGTTATCTCCACTCTGGAGAAACTGTTCCATTTAGTGATGGTTTGTGTCTGTATTTATGTTATGTAAATAATGACTGCCACTTCACTCCAAAGCAGAGAACTACTTCAAAAGCAAGTTTTGTTTTCTGCTGGTCTTGAGCTTCTTAAAACTTGCCGGTGGAAGGGGCATGTTCTGAGTAAGTGTCGGAGCCAAGAGACTTGTGATTAACAGGGAGAATGTTCTCCAACCAGTTCACAACCCTCTTCCAGTTTACTTTGCTCCTCCTACGGTTCAAAGTCTATAATGCTGCACAGCAAGCCTATTTATTTCTCAGTGCAAATCCTAGACGAAAGGACTTCCTGAATTAAGGTAGTACGTGGCCAAGTCTGAGCTCATACATATCACGTGGCTTCACAAAGTAGTTTAGGAATGTTCTGTACTGTTACTATGAGGCCATACTCAACTGTGAGGAGTATGCTACTAACTTCACACTATTTCCCATTTTTGGGAGCCTCCTCTCAGTGCAGGCAGGAATCAATGAAGTTCACAATCACCTTCAATGCATCGACACAACCTTTGGGCAGTTTTTGTAGATCAAGCTTTCAAACTTGGCACAAAGCTCATGGTCTACCAGGTGGCAGTGATTTCTGCCCTCCTGAGTTCTTCTTGAGACTTGGATTTCTTACAGCGGGCACCTCAAAGCGTTGGAGAGATGTCACTAATGTTGTCTCCACAAAATCCTCTCACTTGGCAGGATAATTGAACTAATGTCGGTGTCTTTTCGCAAGCCAACATCCCCAGTGCTGAGACCTTAATTACGCTCAGTTGACTCCATTATTTATACCTGACACCAGACTCCTGCACCAGATGTTCTATTCTAAGTGTGGTCGTGGGGAGGGATTCCCACATGGACAGAAGAAAAGACCCAAGTGGGTTCTCAAAACCTCCTTGAGAAAATGCAACATTCCCACTGACTCCAGGGAATCCCTGTTCCATGACCATACAACGCCACAGCCAAGAAAGCTCATCAGCACCTTTACTTCTTCAGGAGGCTAAAGAAATTTGGTATGTCCCCTTTGACACTCACCAACTTTTATCAATGCACCATAGAAAGCATCCTATCTGGATGCATCACAGCCTGGTGTGGCAACTATTCTGCCCAGGACTGCAAGAAACGGTAGAGCTGTGGACACAGCCCAGCGCGTCATGGAAACCAGCCTCCCCTCCATGGACTCTATACCTCTCGCTGCCTTGGTGAAGCAGCCAATATAATCAAAGACCCCACCCATCTGGGTCATTCTCTCTTTTCTCCTCTCCCATCTGGCAGAAGATACAGGAGCCTGAGGGTACATACCACCAGGCTCAAGGACAGCTTCTATCCACGGTGGTGACTATTGAACGGTTCCCTTATACGATGAGGTGGACTCTTGACCTCACAATCTACCTTGTTGTGACCTTGCACCTTATTGTCTACCTGCAATGCACTTTCCCTGTAGCTGTGATGCTTTACTCTGTTCCCTGTAGCTGTGATGCTTTACTCTGTACTCTGTTATTGTTTTTACCCTGTACTACCTCACTGCACTCTGTGTTAACTCAATGTGTAATGAATTGACCTGTACGACCAGTATGCAAGACAAGTTTTTCACTGTACCTCGGTACAAATGACAGTAATAAACCAATACCAATACCAAAGTGGAGAAGGACCATTTGGGTTTGGCAAGGAGAACTTCAAGTCCATGCATCGGGAACGCACGAAGCCCATCACCAGTGGCCGAAGGAGCGCGTCGTATGCTAAGCTACTCTCCCACCTGGCCCGCCAAGTACCTTCAGTCCCACCTGTGACAGAGTCTATGCACAAAATGCTGGAGGAACTCAGTGGGTCAGGCGGCATCTATGGATGGAAGCGGACAGTTGACATCTCGAGTTGAGACCCTTCCTCAGGATCGGATGAATGGTTTGACCGGAAACATCGACTGTCCATTTCTCTCCACAGATGCTGCCTGACCCACTGAGTTCCTCCAGCATTTTGTGTGTTGCTCTAGATTCCAGCATCTGCAGTCCCCTGCGTCTCCTCTACTGGTCCTATTTTGGCTTCATCAGTCACCTTAGACCCCAGAGAACTTGAATGGAAGCAAGTCATTTCCCACTGATAGACCTTGGAGGAAGAAGAGGACTATTGTCACAGTCTGTGGGGCAAAAGGTGGGGGGGAGGTGGGAAGGCAGTGGGTAGTTGGAGGGAGGTATTTTGGACTCACACAGTGCTTTTTTTATCAGGAAGAATTTTCCAACAAAGCCTGATCAGAACAAAACTTTCATTAAAATATATTGGTGTTCATTCCACAAATACTGCCATGAAGGAAGATATTGAGTCTAATTTGACAGGACTGTCGGAATTCTGAATAATTGATTTAGCTAAAATGTACTGACAGTATAGGCCTGCTGAGCAGGTTCTACAGCCTTACTGTTAATGACACATTACACAGACCAAGAAGCTTAATGTGCTGGTAACTACCATCATTAAGTTTTTTTACCTTGCCCTATCAAAGACATTCTCTTTGTTCTACGAATCCCTCCCCCACCCTTCCTTCCTATCGAAAACGAACTTTTATCTCTTTCTTTCCCAGTTCTGACAAAAGGTTGCAGACCTTATCTTTCCACAGATGCTACCTGACCTGCTGAATGTTTCCAGCATATTCTGTTTCTGCTGACAATGTACCTTCTTTGCTAAAGGGGTTGGATTCTTGCTGTGGTACACGTCATTGAAACCCCTGCTATCTGAAACCTCGTCCAAGTGGGCAAACTACCCCAGGCAGTGAAGACTGCCAACAGACTACTCAACCCTGGCAGGGGCAGGGACATTGCGTTCCTGACCTTGGCTCACCTGAGAACACTGTTGTTTCTGAGGCAGAAACTGGCAAGTTCAAGGTGGCACTCTGGAACTGAACTCAAAATCATCACAGTCAGCCCAGCCCTGGGAACGTGATTGATCATCAGAGATGCCATCTTTCAGATGAAATGTAAATTGGCTTCAGGGTCCCAAATCCCTGTCTTCAGTTGGATATAAGTGGCACTTCCTGCTGATGAGCAGGCCATTCTTGATATATCTGTGGACAGTATGTTTCTCTCACTGATTAATGAAACATTCATATTATTTATTGTACGTGGGACCATGCTGTGAGAAAGTTGTTCAAAAGTAACAGGGGATGAACTTCTATGTACATTAATGTTAATGTTCATCAGTGTATCAAAGTACTGGTTCATTCTTTCTTTTCTTCCCTCCTTTTTACCAGCAGTAGTTATTCCGACCACTTAAGTAATGCTCCGTCTGAAATCAGATAACCCAGGCAGGGAACAGTGATCAAGGCTATTATTTGCCTTGGTTTGACAGTGCAATCACTGCTGAGTAACTTGAAGCAACATTGTTCCAGTCAATTACTTGCCTATCTTTTACTTGTTCATTCACTTGTGGGATGTGGATGTTACTGGTAAGGTCATTGTTTTTTGTCCTTTCCTAATCTTCTATTTCCAAAAATATATTTAGAAGATTTGCAGATATATAATACAGTACACTAATAAGTCATCACTCAAAGTACAAAATATGCCTTTTGCTGTGGTTGAGGACTGATCACTGGGGCTGGACAACTTGCAACAGTTAGATTTTCCTTCCTTTTACTCCGAGTATCCCGCCTGGGACCTTGGCAGGTGGAGGTGTTTGTTGTCTTCAGCTGGAGGGATAGCTTCCTCAGTAATGCACAGGCAATGGGAGGGGGAACCAGCAGCAAGTCCTCCACTAAGGACAACTGACCCATCACAGACTGCAGTACTTGCTCTCCTCTCAGTGTCTGATCTGGTACCCTTCCTGCCTGCAGTCTCTGCAGATGATGCCACTTGCCTGGGTTTGCCAAGGCTGTGCCGCACACACCATTGGGCCATGACATCTGGTGGTGGGTGGCCCCATTTCTGTCCACTTGACATTCCACCTTGACCTGTCGTTTGCTTGTCTGTGTCTCGAGGAGGTTGTGAACTTCAGTGGAGTTTCCTGCTCGAGGAAGGTCCAAAGGTCCACAGCTGGAATGTGAGGGTTGTCCATTCTGTCGTCGTCCAGTCCCTTTGTCTGGGGAGAGGGCACAAAGCGTTTGCCTTCAGAACGGGCTGTGTCCCTCACTCGCCTTTTCGCAGAAGACCTGCAGCAGTTTCAAACATCCAGCAGTGTTTCTGAAGGTCATGTTGAAGTATCCATTACCGAAGAAGTCCTGCAGTCACAATGTGTTTGAATCTGCAACCTGCGATGCACTGAATGCCTTCAACCGCATTATTCACTGTCACACTGACGGCACCACCTACTTCATTTGCCATCATGGTTGCTTGGAGAGAGCATGCTGCTATTGCTGGGAAAAGGTGTTAGACAGGTCCACTATCAGATAAGATAAGATATTTATTTATTAGTCACATGTACATCGAAACACACAGTGAAATACGTTTTTGTGCGTCACTGAGAATGTGCTGGGGGCAGCCCGCAGGTGTCTCACCACTCTTCTGGCACCAACATAGCATGTGCACAGCTCCTAACCTGTACGTCTTTGGAATGTAGGAGGAAACCGGAGCACCCGGAGGAAACCCACACAGACACGGGGAGAACGTACAAACTCCTTACAGATAGCAGCGGGAATTGAACCTGGGTTGCTGGTGCCATAATAGCGTTACACTAATCGCTATACTTATGTCAGGAAATAATACCAAAACACAGCAGGAAGGAAAATAAAAAAAAACCTGCAGATGCTGGAATCTGAACCAAAATGCTGAAAGAACTCAGCCAGTCAAGTAGTATCTGTGGAAAGAGAAACCAGTCAACCCTTTGGGTTAGTTCTGAGCAAGTTCTGAGGAAGTAAATCCTGTAAGCCCCAGTTGTAACGGAGGCTCCCCAAGCTGTAACATTTACTGGTTTCTCTTTCCACAGGTGCTCCTTGACTGGCTGAGTTCTTTCAACATTTTCTGTTTTTGTTTGAGAATGGTAGAAAGCCAATGAACTGTCAACACATACCCTCAGGCTGAAGCATGCAAAACTTGTTTCTCAGGAACAAATAGTACACCTGACCTTAGCCAAAAAGGCCAAAGACTTTCCGTCATACTTTAAAATGGGGCACATCACTTTAGTCTGCTCTGGTTCATTCAATCCCTACTTGCATCCCCTGCTTGGGTAAACACTATCCTTAGCCCTGATTCCATGTGCATCATCGTGGAAGGTCAATTAACATTTTAGAAAAAGATCATGCTGAATTTGTAGTCAGGGTACTCAAGTGATCGATTTTAAATTGTGAACTTTGAGCTTTTTGTTCAGGATATTGTTGTTAGTGATAGGAAGCAACCACATTTTGTTTGGATTTTTGGACCACAGTGGAATTGAGGGTTTTGGCTATCGTGCGGGGAACACTGAACAGTCCAGCACAGGAGCAGGCTATTCGCCCCACAATGTCTGCGCTGACCATGATGCCAAATTAAATGGAAAGTGGAACTGTGGCCAAGATCAGATCAGCTACAGGGCCTTATTGAATGGCAGAGCAAGGCTGAAGGATCAAATGACTACTCCAGCTCCCGTTCCTTGCGATACTGTCCTGTTGTTGCTTTCGGTATTTAAAACGTCTCTCTTGGAAAGTGGGTGCTGCTAACAAAGCAAAGCAGATGTTAAAAATCCATAGGCCAACTCAGAAGAAAGCAGGGAGCCAAGATAACTTGCTAAATATCAAATGCCAAAAGAAGCAGATTAACTGATCCTTCATCCACTTGCTGTCAGTGAGATGGGACTGATACTGTTGCCTAAGAAACAGCAGGCATTATGCATTTGGTGTCATTGAGCCACTTTGATGTCTTGAAGATGCTATATAATTGCAAATATCATTGTTATTTGTACTCCTGAGTTGAATTATGCACTACATTACAGATGGTAGTCCATTTGTTCTCTCCTGAGTCTCATTTATACCTTTCACAACATTAATTTTTAAAATAGCAAATTAATAAAAATAATTAACAAGCTTAACATTCTTACTTCCTCCTCCCTTCTCAAACTTAGCTGATTGTGTCTGTGGCTTTCCTGCCCAGCTCCGCTGTGGGCCTGAGTACACTAGCGGGTATGTATTGGATTGTCACGTTTGTCAATTGGGGAATTGGAGGAATTGACCACCAGCTGGTCTTGAGGCAATAACACACTAATACTGGAGGGAAAGAGAAACACAGGCAGCTGAAGAACTGCTTGTCGGCTCCACGTTCCAGCATGGAGCAACAAGAATGTGCAATTTAGCAGATGCTGTGCGTAGGAAAAGAATTGTTTGGAAGGTGAGAAAGTAGTTTAGGATTATGTAGCACAGATGGAGCCCATTCAGCCCAACTTGCCTGTGTGGCTTTTTAAAAAAAAAGTCTTCCCAATAGTCCCACTCACTGGATCTTGTTCCACAGACTTGCAGGTTTCTTTTTTTTTAAATGTACAGCAACATACTCCTACTCGACCTTGAGGGCTGATGCAGTCTATTCCAAGTGAAAGTTACACAGATCTCACTGATTTAACCAAGTTTTTCCCTTACCTAAAGTCGAAAACCCCAAGTAAAGGGCCAGCATTCATTGGGCCACTGTCAAAACAGAAGGGCATATGGTGAAATCATGGAATTGTAAAAATAAATAAAGACACAGAGTAGGCCATTTGGCCCATCATGTTTATGCCAGTTGAAAAAGCCCAAACCCCAAATTCTTGCACTTAATTCATTGCATTGCAGGTTATGGATCTCAGGTATACACCCACGGTCTTTTAAAGGCAATACGGGTTTCTACCTCTATCACCCTTTCAGGCAGTGAGTTCCAGATCCCCACTGCCCTCTACGTGAAAAAATGTTTTCTTTGTCTCTCTTCTGATTACTTTACCCTTCTGCTAAGGGGAATCGGCCCTTCCTTTGGAACAGAGGAGGTTTTACACACTTCAATTAAGCCTCAGTTGCTCCAGGTTCCAGCATCTGCAGTCTCTTGTGTCTCCTCAGTTTAGCCTCCTCTGTTCCAAAGAAAACAACTCCAGTCTGTCCAGCCTTTACTCATAGTTACAGTTTTCCAGACCTGGCAACATCCTCGTAAATCTCCACCATTTCCACAGCCAACAGCCATGAGATGGCATCAAACTTAGCTCTAAGCTGACACGGAGCAGAACTCCGGTAGTTTGTGTTAATGTTTGCCTGAGCCATCCTCTTCAATTAAGTTATTGAATGTCTTCAGCTTTGGTTGTATTACAGTATAGCCATAATTTTGTTAAGTAAGGGCTACATGAAGTGACTCTTTGGCAGTTCAGTTGCAAATATGCTGGAGCATAATACTCAGTGCAGTTGCTTCGCTCTTCCTAAAACGTTTGAACCCCTCTGACGATTGTTGGGTTACATATTTATAACTGGGCTCATAGTTTTCTCTAGGAGTAGCATCCATTTAATTCTGATTAGTCAGGAATGAATG
Source organism: Pristis pectinata (assembly GCF_009764475.1). Lineage (NCBI taxonomy): Eukaryota > Metazoa > Chordata > Chondrichthyes > Rhinopristiformes > Pristidae > Pristis > Pristis pectinata. The sequence goes on from NC_067406.1 coordinate 132,459,122, forward strand.
ATTAAACTGGAATCATCTGTAGGAATCAGATGATTTAAACCACAAGTATTGTTTGGAGCTTTATATTTACAGTCTTGTCATTTCTATAATTTTATAATGTGCTGTTATTAAAGGAAAACAAACAGTGTTAATCACGTATAGGTGTATTAAATCAGCTGCTGCAATTTGATATGTGCCTATTTGATTTAAGCAAATTAGAATGATTACTGTTTAACCTGGTGAGACTTGAACTTGAATCTGCTTGTTCCGTGCGATAGGGTGGGAGGGACCTTATGCAGTTATGTAATATTTCGTGCAACATGCAGAAAAAAGCTGGATAACTGCTGCACTTACCTTGAGTATCGCTGTTACCAGCAACACTGAGAAGTGAATAAGACCAGTTACTCTCCTGGGCTATAGCCCAGAGGGAGGCAAGGGCAAGCATTGCCTTTTGTTGAAGCTGGGTTAGAGGACTGTTGGGTAATTGGATCAGGATGATTAAACTTAATTCATTTCCCATCTTAATATCATATAATGTATTTATTTTTCCATTAATAATTTCTATGCCTGCATTTGTAATGGGAAAATCCTATGTAAACATGTTACACTGTAATTACGCCTTCCTGCCAGTGATGTCATTGCGATATCTCCACTGGGAAAGGTCTTATTTCAGTGTGCCAAATTTATGCCGTCAGTCTCCTTTATATGTGTGGATGCAGGAGTTTGTGCTGGAAAAGCTGAGAGGATGTAGGTGCAGGCACAGATAGACATCTATGTTAAGTGAGCAAGCTTTTTCTCTCCTGTGAATGGTCATGTTTGTTGCCACTTCTGGTAGTGTGGGGAAGAAGTCCTTCCTGAGGTGGCTCTCCGCACTGCTGGAGAAAGTGTTTTCCTATTTGCTGCAGGTGGGCAGACTGTTAAGCTCGTGACAGAAGGGAACAACGCAGTTATCGCTTAGTGAGACTGTGTCTGCTCCTTGTGGGGAAGGTTCAGTGAACTAAAGGAAATACATGGCTCTGAGTTTTCAGTAACTGAACAGTAGTAGGCAGTTGCATGCCTGGTTAGATTTATGTGCTCAATCTGCCAGAAGTCTCTCCACCGTACCTCAGCACTTTTCACTGCCTTCGAGAAGGAGGGAGAGACACTGGGGTGGAAATATCATCTAACCTCATTTTTATGAAGCACAGATTTGCTCATTTTATTTATTTTGTTTCTTATGCTCTTGGAGCAACATGATCTTCATCTTATCCCTTGCAGCATGTTTGTGATTAGGATCGGCACACAGCCTAACAAAAGTGCAAATCTGAAATGGAAAGAAAATTGGCAAGGTAGAACATAGGACACAGGACAGTACAGCACAGGAACAGGCCTTTCAGCCCACAATGTCTGTGCTGAACATGATCCCGAATGAAACTAATTCTCTTCTGCTTGTACATGATCCATATCCCTCCATTTTCTGCGTATTCATGTCTAACAGCCTTTTAAATGCCACTATCGTATCTGCTTCCACCACTGCCCCTGGCAGCCTGTTCCAGGCACCCACCACTCTCTGTGTAAAACAAAACTTACCCCACACATCTCCTTTGAACTTTCTCCCTCTCAGCTTAAATACATGTCCTCTAGCACTTGACATTTCTAATGTCAAGGAAAAAGCACGGAAATGGAACTAATGGGATATCATGTTCAAACTAGCATGGTTACAGTGCCTGCTTGCGTTCAGTATCATTCTAACATTCTGTGTGCAGTCACAAAATCCTTCCACATTTACCTCAGGCCTTTGAGAGTTGCACCATTGCAAAGGAAAGCCTTAATTTTCCTTCATTTGTCAAGGCTAGTTTGAATGGTGGCCACTTTCTTGCTGGATGCTTTTGCACATCGTGAAGGAAGTCTCCTGCTGTCAGTCGTGCTTGGTTGTATTAACAAACCTCAGTCACTGATCCAGCTGGCATCACAGGGAAGCATTCTACACTGAAATAAGAGATCTGGGTTTACTAATGTAGATGTGTCTATGGAGACCAGTTCCCTTAGTGACCGCATTAAAAGCAAAAGACCTTCCAGAACAGCATAAAGTACCATGCGGAACATATTTAAAGCTTTAGACTGGAAATCTAGGGAGTAACTGTTTTTCTCTGCCAGTAATCAAATAATGTAGATGCAAGATATTTGGCAAAAGGGAAAATGGGGTCAGTGAGGCCGATTGAAGGTGGGATGCAGTATCTGAAAGAGTAGTGGAAGCAAATTCACTGGTAACTTTCAAAAACAAATAGATTTATTAATGAAGAGGGGAAAAAAGAGTGGGATTAATTGGATATTTCTTTCACTAAGCCAAGCAATCTCTTCTGTACGATTCCATGATATGGCGATTGGAAGGTTGAAAAGCTTTAGACATCCTTGACAGTTTTCTCTTGGTGTGGTAATTTTGCCCTTGGGATGTGTCCATGAAATCATTCAAAGTAACACTGTTCTTCAGTGAACTTAATTATTTTTGCTGAACGAATCTGGTCTGTCACATGCCTAGTATTTGATGCCTAAGGAACCAAAAATTGGAGGGCATAGGTTTTAGGTGATAGGGAAAAGATTTAATAGGGACCTGAGGGGCAACTTGATGTTTAGAAATGGAATGGCAGCTTTGCTGGATAGTTCTGAGGGCGTTAAAATTTAATAGGTGGTGTAGAGCAGGATTAAAGGTAGAGCATATTAGAGATGAAGAATTAAACTGTTGCTTTGTTGGAAAGGATAGAGAGTTTGAAACTTGGTCAGGGTTGAATGTGTTGCCAAGATTATAAGCAGTCTGATTCAGCCACATCCAGTGTATGAGAAGGGTACAGAATTGGTGGAGAGGATCAGGTGTTTGGATTGGGGCTGAAAGCAAAAGTTTTGGTTTTCCTAATCTGTAGTTGGAGGAAATTGTGACTCAACAAAGAACCATGTCTGACCGCAAGCAGGCAGGCTTCATTTTCCATTCACGGTGGCCAATAGAGACAGAGAGAGAAAAAGAGAGACCAAGAGAGAGAGAGAGAGAGAGAGTCTTCAAAGCTACTGCAAATTTTCTCCTCGTTGAGAGAAGTAAACTTTGGTTCCTAAAGATTCAGGGAAGATTGGCAACACAACGAATACATCACTCCATGAGGAATAATCCTACTATTTTTAAATAGTGAAAAGTTAGATGCAATGGCGTTCCAAGGAGGCATTGGGGGTTCATGTGTGAATATCAGTAACATTTGATGAATAAGTACAGTGAGTGTTCAAGAGGCTAATGGAATCATGGTCATTCTAGGTAGTGGACTAGAATGCAAGTGAATAGGGATGAAGGGGTTATACTAGAGGTGAACAACCACTTGGCTGGACTGCATACAAATAATGTGAGTAATTGTGAGCCGGAGGAAGGAAATACTAACCTTGAACGGAGCATTGCATAGAATTACAAGAGTGTCAAAGGGTTAAATTATGAAGAGTGTAACTAAATTCTCCAGAATTTGGTTGATATGACTGAAGTTTCAGTGTTTTAAAGGAATCTGATACAGTCAAATGGAGAGAAACTGTTTCCTATCACTGGGGTGGAGGAGAGAACAGTGTAAGAAAAATTTTGATCTAGATCTTTTGGAAATGAACAGTAAACATTTTAACCTACCAAAGTCAGCAAAACTTTGGAACTCTCTTTCAAAAATAGTACTTGATGCAAGGTTAATGTTAAATCCGGGATTGATATGTTTTTGATTATCATAGGTGTTATGTCATGCAACAAAGTTTGATAGAGGTTACAGTTCAGCCATGAATGGTGAAAAAAGCTCATTGAGCTAAATTGTCTACTCCTGGTCCTGAGTTCACTGAGGACTTGGGTTAGCTTAGATAAGATATTTATTAGTCATATGTACATCGAAACACACAGTGAAATGCGTTTTTTTGCGTTACTGAGAATGTGCTGGGGGCAGCCCGCAAGTGTCACCACTCTTCCGGCGCCAACATAGCATGCCTGCATCTCCTACCCTGTACGTCTTTGGAATGTGGGAGGAAACCGGAGCACCCAAAGGAAACCCACGCAGACACACGCAGAACGTACAAACTCCTTACAGGCAGTGGCCGGAATTGAACCTGGGTCGCTGGTGCTGTAATCGCATTATGCTAACCACTACACTACTGTGCCGCCCTCTACACTAACGTGTTATGGTTTATATCACGTATAATTGGTTGCTCTGTGGGAATGATGCCAAACCAGTCTCTGTCTTCAGAAGATCAGTCAACGTTCTCCCAGTTGGCTCACTCCAGAGAAACTACACAAGAGCAGAGACACATCATAGGAAATGACCTGAATTCTCTCCTCATATCTTTGAAATAAAAGCCTCCATTTTAAGATTAATTTAAGCATGAGCTTGGAACTAAGGCTCAGTCTGTGTTCCTTGTATATGTTTGTATTATGATACAATTTTCATCACAGTACAAGTATACTAAAATGATTGCTTGAGGTTTTTAGATGGGGAGGCTCAGGAAGACTGGATCTCAGCTACTGCCAGAGAGTAGGTCAGGTGATTGCTGTTTCCAAATGAAGCTGATGGGAGAGTTCTTGTGTTTGCAATCCTGTCCCAGCACCTCATTCAGCCCTTGAATGGAAGCTTCCACAATGTTTAATCTCCTCAAGACACGTAGGCCAGAGACTTCATGCTTGGTACCTAGATTGAATCTGTTAATTGGACTTGCCTGGGTAGTTAGTTAAATATGCAAAGAGCCAAAGTAATCTCTCTGTTCCATTTTCTGACCCCTTTTTTTTCTCCGTAAACAGCCAGATTATCTGGACAACCAGAGGATTTCATGTTTGTGAAAGACATTGTGCTATGTACACATGTTTCTGTATTGGAAGAGCGACACAAGCTGAACAAAGTTTTTCCTTTGTTGTTGGCTGGTATTTACTGACTGTTTTGCTTATAGGCATTTAACCAAAAGTATACATATACACTTGCTGCCTTTGTATTTAAAGCCATGGCAACAGCTAAGCCCCTGCACAGAAATGAATGCTCCATTTTCTGAATCGGTCTCCTCTGTTTGGCCAGTAAGTGGGTGGAGGCAAGATATGGCAAAAGTCATTCATGGAATGCTGCCAGATTCTCTTTCATTAGGGTGATTATATCTCTGAGAAAGTTATTTATTGATGTGAGGTGATTCAGAATGTTTCTGTGAGGTGATAGTACTTCCTTCCTTTCCACTTCTTCAAAAAAGGTTGCTGATAGACTTATAATGCTTTGCCCTGATAGCCTTTGTTTTCTTTGTATTGTGTTACTGGCAACAATACAATACAGGGAAGTCTTAATTGCTTGTACCCATTTGCCCAGATGGCATTAAAGGTCCACATCATGTTATGGGAGCTTGTGCCTCATGTAGCTTGCGATTTGATAAAGTTCCATACAAGGTCAGGTTGTTGTACGCAGTCAGGGCTTGAAAATAATTAGGGCGTATTATGTTAGGATGGATTGATGATTGTTTAATGGTCAATGGAAATAAGTTGATCATTTTTACTTAGAACGTAGAACAGTGCAGCACAGGAACAGTCCCTTCAGCCCACGATGTCTGTGGCAATCATGGTGCCAATTTAAACTGGACGTCTGCCTGCACATGGTCCATGTCCCTCCATACCCTGCCTGTTCATGTGCCTGTCCAAATGCCCCTTAAACATTACTTCCACCACCTCCCCTGGCAGCCCGTTCCATGCACCCACCTCTCCTTGTGTAAAAACAAACTTGCCATGTGTAGTGGTTAGCATAACACTATTACAGTGCCAGTGACCTGGGTTCAATTCCGTCCGCTGTCTGTATGGAGTTTGTACGTTCTCCCCATGTCTGTGTGGGTTTCCTCCAGGTGCTCCGGTTTCCTCCCACATTCCAAAGATTTACAGGTTAGGAAGTTGTGGGCATGCTATGTTGGTGCCGGGAGTGTGGCGACACTTGTGGGCTGCCCCCAGAACAGCCTATGCAAAAGATGCATTTCACTGTGTGTTTCGATGTACATGTGACTAATAAAGATATCTTTAAACTTTCCCACTCTCACCTTAAAGGTATACCCTTTCTTATTTGACATTTCCACCCCGAGAAAAAGACTCTTACTGTCAACTCTATCTATGCCTCTCTTAATTTTTTTATACTTCTATCAGGTCTCCCCTCAGCCACTCCAGAGAAAACAATCCAAGTTTGTCCAACCTCTCTTTATAGCTAATACTCTCTAATCCAGGAAATATCCTGCTGAATCTCTTCTGTACCTTCTCCAAAGCCTTCACATCCTTCCTGTAATGCAGTGACCAGAACTGTATGCAATCCTCCAAATGTGGCCTAACCAAAGTTTTATACAGCTGCAAAGTGACTTCCCAGCTCAGCATAATCAAAGACCCCACCCACCCAGGACATTCTCTCTTCTCTCCTCTTCCATCGGGTAGAAGATACAGATGCCTGAGGGCACGTATCACCAGACTTAAGGACAGCTTCTACCCCACTGTGATAAGACTATTGAACGGTTCCTTTATACAATGAGATGGACTATGATCTCACGATCTACCTTGTTGTGACCTTGCACCTTATTGCACTGCTCTTTCTCTGCAGCTGTGACACTTTACTCTGTACTGTTATTGTTTTTACCTGTACTACATCAATGCACTCTGTACCAACCTAATGTAACTGCACTGGTTAATGAATTGACCTGTACGATTGGTTTATAAGACAAGCTTTTCAATGTACCTCGGTGCAAGTGACAATAATAAACCAATACCAATACCAATACCCTGACTGATAGAGACAAGAATACCATTTTGCCTTCTTTACCACTCTATTTACTTGTGTTGCCACTTCCAGGCAGCTTTGGATTTGTATCCCAAGACCCCTCTGTACATCAATCCTCCTAAGGGTTCTGCTGTATAACCGTATACCTTCCTTTTACATCTGACCTCTCAAAGTGCAACACGCCACACTTGTCCTGATTAAACTTCACCTGCCATTTCTCTTCCCGTATTTCCAACCAGTCTATATCTTGCTGTATCCTTTGTCAACCATCCTCACTGTTCACAAATCCACCAATTTTTGTGTTATCTGCATTTTCACTAATCAGCCCACCTACATTTTGATGCAGATCATTTATATATATATCACAAACCACAGAGGCCACAACACCGACCCCTGAAGAACACCACTGATCACAGACCTCCTGTCAGAATAACACCCCTCCAGCACTACCCTCTGTCTTATACAGCTAAACCAATTTTGAATCCAATCTACCAAGTGATCGTGGATCCCATGTGTCTTAACCTTTTGGAGGGATCTTGTCAAATTCTTCACTAAGGTCCATCAATCATTTTCTTCATCTCCTCAAAAATCTCAATCGTTTGTCAGACATGACCTCTCCTGCACAAAGTCATGCTGACTATTCCTAATAAGTCTATGCTTTTCCAGATGTGAGTAAGTCCTATCCCTAAGAATTTTCTCCAATAATCTCCCTACCAGTGATGTAAGGTTCACCAGCCTATAATTTCCTGGTTTGTCCCTGCTGGCCTTTTTAAACAAAGGCTATTCTCCAGTCCTCTGGGACCTCATCTGTGGCTAAATAGGATACAAAGATCTCTGTTGAAGCCCCGGCAATCTCCTTTCATGCCTCTCTCAATAACCTGGGATAGATCCCATCAGGCCCTGGGGACTTATCAACCTTATCTACTACCTCCTCCTTCTTGATCTCAACATGCCCTGGGATATCAGCATTCTGCTCCCTGATCTCACTATCTTCCATGTCCTTCTCCTTGGTGGATACTGATATGAGGTACTCCTTTAGTACCTCTTCCATTTCCTCTGGCTCCAGGCGTAAATTCTTTGACCTTGAGTGGCCCTACCCTCTCCCTGGCTACCCCTTTGTTTTTAAATGTATGTATAAAATGCCTTGGGATGGCATTTGATACATACATTGGTTAATAAAGTATCACAAGAATCAGTGTGTGGATCTCAACTATCTGCAATATATTATCAGTGATAAAAAGGATGGAACTGAGTGGGTTGTATCCAAGCTTACTGGCAATACACAGCTAGGTGGAAAAGTAAGCTGTGGAGGAAGCAGAGGCTTTAAAGGAATAGAGACCAGTTAAGTGATTGGGCAAGTATGTGGCAGATGGCAGTGGGGGTGGGAGTGTGAAATTGGGAGTTAGGAGAATTGTATAGCAGAACATTTTTAATAGGTAAGAGACTGGTAAAGGCGGATTTTCAGAGGGATTTGAGGAATTTAACACTTGCACACAAATCACAAAAGTAAACATGTTGGGGTAGGAGGAAATTAGCATGTAAGTCTTTATTTCTAAAGAAATGTTAAAATCAAGTTTGTCATTTGCACAAGTACGTGTATGCACAGGTGCAGTGAAAAACTTACTTGCAGCAGCATCATATAAACAGTGTTCACAAGAAAGAACATAAATTAAACATAAATTATACACAATTTTTACAAGAAAAAAGCACAATTAGAACAAAGAAAAACAAAGTCCATTTTAGTGCAAAGTGATCAGAGTAGTCATAGTGTTGCTAAATTGTGGTGGTGATTAGGGTTTTGCTGGTTGGTTCAAGAACGCAGTGAGGGATAAAAATAAGAAAATCTTGCTGCTTCAGTGAATTGTTGTAAAAAAAAGCCATCTGTTTCACAAAAGTCTTTCTGGAATGATGTCTGCCGTCCTTCTAATCTGGCCCATATGGAATCTCAGACCTGCCTGTGCTGATGACGCTTAACTGCCCTCTGAAATGGCAAACAACTCACCTCAGGGGAAAACTAGGGATGGACATTCAATGCTGGCCACATTCTGAAAATGATTGATGAATAATGTTGAGGACCTTGTTAAACCACGTTGAATGTACTGGTTTTGATCTCCTTCTTGAGGAAGGAAGAACTTCGATGATTACAGTGAAGATTCACTTGTTTGAGTCGTAGGAGTGAGGATTGATTGATTGAATGGGCCCAAGTTCTCTAGAATTTAGACAAATGAGAGACATGGAATTCTTAAATCATTAAGTACGGCAAAGAGACCATGAGGTTTTTTTTCTCTGAATGGAAATTTAGAACTGGGGATGAGCATTTAAGGAGCAAGATAAGGAGAAATTCCTTAACCTAACTTTTGGACTCCAGTGTCAGTTGACAAGTATATTTAAAACTGAGACTGGTAGAGTTTTTGGGATATTGGAGTCAATAGGAATGAAAGATAGTGTGGGAATATGACACTGATGTAAAAGTTCAGTCACTGTTTTCCCAGAGGTTGAAGTAGAACAGGCTCAGAGGGCTCCGAGACCGAATGCTCCCAGTTCTTGGGTTTTCTGCAATATACCCAGGCTGGGAGCAGCAAATTTCTTTCCTTGAATTATTTGAGTTTTTAGTGCCATTTGGAGGGCTCACATTTATCTGGCACCATCCCACAAATTACGAGATTAATTGAAGTCATTTGCAAACCATAACTCGCCCTGGGGGAGTTGCAAGTTCTGCACCATAGGCAGCAAGCCATCAGCATAGGCATGGCATCAGGATCAATCACCATGTACATCGTCTGATTCCAACATCAACCAAAACACTCACGCACATATTTTCCAATAGGCAAAACCAGATGTCATCCCTGAATGTTCTCATTTGCAGGGAGACTGTTGTATTCTTACCATAGCTCAGTTGAGTTCAACTAATTCTGGACGATGTAGGGATTGAACTAGCCAAATTCCTGATTTGAATCATGGAGAACAGAAGGTAATTGGGTTCATTGTGCCTTAAAGCTCTTTGAAAGAGCTTTCTCGTTAATCTCACTTCCTTACGTGTTGCCCCGTCTTTGCATTTGTCACCCCTTCATCCAATTTCCCGCTAAAAAATATCAAATCTGCTTCCATTGTCAATTCAAGGGTAATCCAGTTCTAAACAACTTACCACATAAGATAATTACTTCTCAATACCCTTTAATTTTTCCAATTACCTTTACTTTGTGCATTTGATTACCATAACGTCCCACTGGAAATTGAGCTAATACTTGGAGGCTTTCCATTCCAGGAATTGGCCCTTAAGTTGTGAACTGTGGTTTGTAAATCCAGAACAATGTGGCACACAGGACATTACATCATCTATTACATGCTCTGTAAGGGAATGCTTATTTGTATTTTCCTTGTTTTCAGGTTTAACAGAAATTAAACACTCAAAGAGATAACTTAAACACTTCCCAAGGAAAACCCAAAAATACCTTCATAAGAACAGAAGAAGTGGAAGCAAGAGTAGGCTATTTGGCTCCTTGTGCCTGTTCTGCTGTTCAATAAGATCATGGCTGGGTGCTGTTTTCCTGCACAATCCCTCTAAATCTTATTCCCTTAATAGCTAAAAATCTAACAACCTTTATTTTGAACGTACTCAGAGACTAAGCCTCCCCAGTCCCTTTGGTGGGGAACTCTGTCAAATCACGACTCTGTGTGTGAAGAAATTTCTCCTCTGTCCTGAATGGTTGACTATGTCCCCTGGTTCTAGGCACCCCAGACAGGGGTAACATTATCTCTCCATCTACCCTGTTAACACCTGTAAGAACTTTATATGATTCAGTGAGATCATTCCTCATTCTTCTAAATTCAAGAGAGTGCAGGCTCGGTTTGCTTAATATTTCCTCAGAGGATAACATCCTAGCCCAGGAATCATTCTGGTGCACTTTTGTTGTTCTCCCTTTATTGCAAGTATATATTCTTCCTTTGACTGAAACCAGAGCGTGTTCCAAGCATGGCTTCATCAGGGGTCTATGTAATTGGAGCAAGATGTCTTTACTCTTTTGCTAAATCCTCTACAGTAAAGGCCAACATATTGTTTGTCTTCCTAATCATAATAATCTGATGATAACTCCCAAAGTGGACCCCACTGGTGAATCACAATAATGTTAATCGCACAGTATCTGGCCCCTTGCCCAGATGTATTCTCCTCGTGTCTGTGTGTGGGTTCCACATTGGTTACATCACCCAGCTCAGAGCCCACGGAGCTGGAGTGGAATTGCGTCATCCTTCACACTGAGGGCCTGTCCAATCTTGTGTGGATGAGTACGTGGAATCTTGCTGGCCTCCTGATCCTGGACGTGTCTGTAAAAGCATGGTGAGGTCCCAAGCCCCAGGTGGTGAATGGCTAAGTCCCCACGTCCTGCAATGACCTGACTGCCATTGTGAGATGGCAAACCTATCAAAACTGTCAAGAAATGTAATAGTTTCTAAATACTGCAGTAAAAAATTAAAATAATATTTCATTAAAATGCACAAAATCACTTCAAACAATATTTAAAAAAACATCACTTACAATTCTGATTCTGTGGGGTAAGAATCCCCATTAAAATGAATGGACGCTCCAATCCTCCGCCCTGATTCATTATGCAGAGAATAGGAGGGAAGGTTTCCTCAGTGGGAATCCCTGCAAAACTGGTTTTCATCTTTGGACTTTAGATTGACTCCAGCGATGGAGCATGGTGACAGATGAAGCGATGTGAAGTAAGTCTGGATTTATAGCTGCTCTGTGAAAAGTCCAGGATTTGCTTCGGTCCTACAGGCTGACTGCTGGTAGTTCTATTCAGAATTGCCAGCCACAGCCAGCATGATCCAGCCCATTAACATTCATATTGTGTTGGTTGTTGCATCAGCCACTCAATCATTGTGATAAGGTAAAGAGCTGGACTGTGCAAAAAATCATCCATTCTCAAAACAAAGCGATCACATAAAGTAACTGTGCTCCACATGCAATAGACATAAAAAATAAGATCCAGATGATTTTGTGGCTTTAAGTTAAAATGTGGTATTGTTTTAAACTGGCAAGGGTAATATGAGGATTACTTCCTTTGTAGAATCGACCCTTTGAATGCAAGAATGCCATCTTAATTATTTAGCTTGAGTTGCTCTCCCCACTTCTCCAAAGTAGTCATTCATGTAGGGTGCAAATGCACACCACCTTCAGATATTTCTCCCAGATTCTTTCAGTTTGAGCCCAAGCAGACTCACCTTTGAATGTGGGAGAAAGGGTGCAAATTTGGTCTTGCCCTTGCTTAGGGAGATTCTTCCCTGCTTACTGACCTGGGAGCTTTGCTGCTAGTTATAGCATTCATAGCCATCCACTATATCTTTTTTATAATATATTCATTCAAGGGATGTGGGCTTTGCAGGCTGAGCCAGCATTTAATTGCCTATCCCTAGTTGTTCTTAAGGAGGTGGTGGTGAGCTGCCTTCTTGAACTGCTTCAGTCCTTGAGGTGTGGATATACTGTACCTACAATGCTGTTAGGCAGGAAGTTCCAGGATTTTGACCCAACAACGGAGATATATTTCCAAGTCAGGATGGTGTGTGGCTTGGAGGGCAATTTCCAGGTGGTGGTGTGGTCTCCAACTGGACTGTACCAGGGTAAATCCTGCCCTATTTGCCCCAGCTCCTTTGCAGTGCATGCAGCCATCCGTTGGTTGAGAGTTTGCAGAAACCATTTCAAATACCAAAGCCCTTGTTTGTTTTTCCTGTCATGGAGCAGATGTTAAAAAAGTCCAATTTCACATATTTCAAATACTTTCCAATAAATATGCATGCAACAGAAGTTTAAATGCCCATTAAAAACAGCTCATCAGCATTAATCCTGAACAAAGTGCCTGAGGAAGACCACAAAACTTTTTCACTATTCTGAGTAAGTCCTCAAGACTTGGCAGAACTTTGCAGACGTGGCAATGACTTTTTCCTTTTCTGAATTGGTAAGTGTAGGGGACTGGGAGCTTGTGTTGGAGTCAGGGAGAGGATTATTAAAAGATAGTAGAAAAATTGAGGGAAAGACCCTGCTCAGCATCCTTTGGGAATTGTGTCCTGTGCCTATTTAATACAGGTGACTCCCGGCCATTCAGGTAACAGAATTCACAAATCATTACCCAACAATTTGAGACACGGAATAAAGTTTGCTCTCACTGAATTTATGTGGGAAAAAGTAAATATGTTGCATTTCTTGATGTATGTTGAGATGATGTGGCTTCATGCTACGGAAAATTGCGGTGTGGACTGTTTTCTAGGAATGCAATCCCCTTGTAAAGTGGGGGCCACCTGTTAGTAAAGTGGTTACACCTGACTCTTTACAAAGCGTTTGAAAAGGAACTTCAGATATGTGTGTCATTGCATTCGTGTTTGCTTGTGTTTGCATGCATGTGTGTACATGCTTGTTTGCTTATGTATGCCTCTGTTTATCTGTGTGCATGTGTATGTGTGTGCCTGTGTGACTGTGTCTGTCTGTGCACACATTTGCTTGTGTGCGTCTTTGTGTGTGTGTGTGTGTGTGTGTGTGTGTGTGTGTGTGAATTTGCATGTGTGCATACTTGTTTGCTTCTGTGGGTTTCTGTTTACCTGTATGTGTGTATGTATGTGTACATTTGTTTGCTTATGTGTATCTCTGTTTACCTGTGTGTTTGTCCATGTGTCCATGTGTGCTTGTTTATGCATGTCTCTGTTTACCTACATGTGTGTACATATATCTGCATGTGTGAATACTTGTTTGCTTATGTGTGCCTCTGTTTGTGTGTGCGTGTGTGTGCGCGTTTGTGCATGTGCATTCTTTTTAAATAGTTGGGAATGATTGTTTACCTATTGACGAATGTCAGCAGGCTTGTGTTTGGTGACAACTGGGATTCCAAGATAAGTGTAGCTTTCTTACAGATGATTTCAGCATCATTTTTACATTTTAATAAGGATTCATTAGCTGTACAAAACTTCGGAGCATTCTGAAGTCATGAAGAGCGCTAAGGAAATACAAATGTTTTTTTGTTTTTCTAATGGTGTTGCTCCCCTCTTCTCCCTCCTCAGACTGAGACATTTTTCTGGATCAACAAGACGTCTCCGCACGCACAGAGTGTCGCAAAGGCTAAATATCAATTTTTATTTGGCACGCCCGCAAAAGACGACTCTTTGGAAAGGGGTAAGATACGGCTAGGAGTGGCAGTGAGTTTGTTTTGTCATTCAGTAGAAATAGATTGTGTTATTGGATGTTCTGAGGAGTCAGATACATTCCTTGGATCTTGTTGGTCATGCCAAGTCTAAGGAACTTCCAAATTATAATATTTATTCTTGGGTTATGGGTACCTCTGGCGATTATGGGCTCCCTCTTGCTGCTGTTGAGCTGGTAGCGGTGATGATCCACCTTCTTGAGCCACTTCAAGTAAAAAGGATGCCTCCCATCACAATGTCACTATCGAGAGAGTTCCAGGATTCTGATCTGAATTTTGATCCAGTACCATGAAAAAATTGTCATCACATATCCAAGTTGGAATGCTGAGGGGAATGGACAAGATGGTGTTCCCATGCATCTCCAGAGTATCACTGGTAAGGAACTCCTCCACACTCATCTCAACTCTAGAAAGTGCTGTTGTTCAGTCAGTTGAACCGTGCCCCTTGCCCTATTTACTAGGAACTGTTTTACTCTGAATGGTATCTTTTAAACTGTGGTTGAGGGAGCTTTGTATCAATTTAATCACTCACTCAACAATTCAATCTAAATGGAAACAGAACACTGAGCAGATCAATGCATAAAATAAGTTGGTGAGCAAAATCCTAATGTGATCTCTGGGTGATATGTGAAAAATTGTGTCAAGCAAAATAGGGAAAAATTAATAACCATGACGGTAATAGGGATTTGAGAAGTGTGTCGGGAAACCAGAGCTAAATACAATCCCCAGTTGGACACTTCTTAGCTGTATGATTAGGATTATGTTCAATTTTTTCATAACTTCGAAGTTCGTACACTAATCACATATTTTTAATTGGTAAGTTAGGCGACAGGTGTAACCTGGTAGGGGATGCTGTTGCATTTTATTTGCAGCTTTGTTACCGGATATGTCAAGTCAAGTTGAATTTATTGTCATGTGCACAAGTACAATGAAAAACTTGCATGCAGAAGCATCACATGCTTGTAGGTACAGACAACGTGTGGAATTATATTATACATAAATTATACAAAACAGTGAAGAGAGAGAAGAAAGATTTTGCAAAAATAAGACATTAATGCAAACAAAAACACAATTAGAGTCCATGGTAGTGCAAGAGGTGGTCCATAGTGTTCTGTTGCAATTAGGGTTGTGCAGGTCAGTTAGTAACTGTTCTTAAACCTGGTGGTGTGGGACTTCAGGCTTCTGTACCTCCTGTCTGACAGTAGCAGCAAGAAAGTGGCATGGCCTGGATGGTGCGAATCCTTGATGATAGATGCCACCTTCTTGAGGCAGCGCCTCCTGTAGATGCTGTCAATGGTGGGGAGTGCTGTGCCTGTGATGGACCGGGCTGGGTCCACTACTTTCTGCACCTTCTTGCATTTCAGTGCATTGGAATTGTCGTACCAGGCCATGATGCAAACAGTCAGGGCACAATTGTATAAGTCTGATTGAAGTTTCACATGATTGGTTATTTTTCCAGATAAATGCTTATTACCTCTTGTTTTCGTTACCTCCCAGAAAATATAAGCCATAATTAAATGGGCTTGTTAAAATGTACTAATGAACAATATTGGAGAACAGATTACATTAAGAAAGAAGCAAACTATTGCATTACAGGACAAAAAAACCATAAAAACTGCCAGTAATACTCAGCAGGTCCTGTATCATCTGGGGAGAAAGAGAGAGTTAGCATTTCAGATTGATGACTTTTAACCAGACTTGGACAAATTTTAGAGATAAAAGAAGTTTTAAGTTGCAGACAAAATGAAATATGAAGGAGGTGCAAAGTGTAAGGTCAGTGACAGGCTGGGACTTGGGAGAGTGAGATGACAAAGAAGTCTGAGTGGCTAATAATGACACAGGAAACAAAAAATGTTGCAGCAGGGAAAAGTAGAATTGTTTTCTAAAATTCTGAGCTCAGCGTTGATACCTGAAAGCTATAATAAAGCCAGCTGAAAGATGATCCTGGAACATGAATTAGGCTTCACTGGCACAATATAAAAGTGCAAAATCAGACTGTGAGTGGGCCAGAGAAATAAAGTGACAGGCAACTAGAAGCTCTGGGTAACACTTGCTGAATAGGGATATTCCACAAAACATTTAGAGATTTACA
This sequence comes from Pristis pectinata, assembly GCF_009764475.1. Lineage (NCBI taxonomy): Eukaryota > Metazoa > Chordata > Chondrichthyes > Rhinopristiformes > Pristidae > Pristis > Pristis pectinata. The sequence goes on from NC_067406.1 coordinate 132,475,141, forward strand.
TTTTACATTTAGGTTCTTAGATCCAGGAACTTGAGAATGAAAACTGCAGTCAGTGGAAACAGGTCAAGCAGCATCTGTGGCGAGAGAAACAGAGTTGACATTTCAGATTGATAACTTTTCATCAAACAAGTCAGGGCTTTGTGATTTGCAGAGAGTTTCTGGATGTGGGTTGGCCAATACTGTGGTTTCTGTCTTGGGAACCAAGGGTGTGATTTGCGCTGTTCACACTTGTTGCTGGTGGCATAAATCGGTAATTGGCATTGGTTTATTATTGTCACGTACAGAGATACAGTGAAAAGCTTTTGTTTGCATGCCATCCAGACAGATTATTCCATACATAAGTACATTGAGGTCGTGTAGAGGAAGACAAAACAGAATGTAGAATGCAGTGTTACAGTGAAAATGCAATGCAGGAAGACAAATAATGTGCGAGGGCCATGACGAGGTAGATTGAGAGATCAAGAGTTCATTTTTATCATATATAAGTATATGATAAAGGTATTGAGTATAGGATTCAAGATGTTATGATGCATTTCTATAGAACTCTGGTTAGGCAGCATTTAGACTATTGTGTGCAATTCTGGTCACCTCACTATAGGAAGGATGTCAAGGCTTTAGAGAGGGTACAGAGGAGGTTTACCAGGATGCTGCCTGGTTTAGAGGGCATGTGCTATCAGGAGAGGCTGGACAAACTTGGTCTCTTCTCTCTGGAGTGGCAGAGGCTGAGGGGTGATCTGTTGGAAGTGTATAAATTTATGAGGGGCATAGATAGGGTGGACAAGCAATATCTTTTTCTCATTATTGAGAGATCCAATACCAGAGGGCATGCATTTAAGGTGAGAGGGGATAGGTTCAGAACAGACGTGAGGGGTACGTTTTTTACTGAGAGAGTGGTGGATGCCTGGAATGCGTTGCCTGATAGGATGGTGGAGGCAAATTCATTGGGGGCTTTTAGAGAGCGGCTTGGATGAGCACATGAATGAGAGGAAAATAGAGGGATATAGGCATTCTGTATATAGGAGGGAGTAGATATGTCGGCATATCATTGTGGGCCGAAGGGCCCATTCTGTGCTGACTGTTCTATGTTCTATGATGTCCGTTCAATAGTCTTATGACAAGCCGTCCTTGAGCCTGGTGGTACGTGTATCTTCTGCCGATAGAAGGGGGAAGAAGAGACAACGACTGGGGTGGGAGGGGTCCTCGATTATGTTGGCTGCTTGCTTGAGGCAGCAGGAAGTGTAGACAGAGTCAGTGGAGGGGAGGTTGGCTTGCGGGATGAACTGGGCTGTGTTCACAACTCTCTGTAATATCTTGTGTTCCTGGGCAGAGCAGTTGCTGTACCAAGCTGTGATGCATCTGGATAGGATGCTCTCTATGATGCATTTGGAACTACCTGTCAGAATACTGGGGACGCATACTTAACAAACCTGTAGTAGCAGTGGGACATGGACGGGAGCAGCCCCTTGTTTTGTGGTGGGGTGCTTTGGTTGTTACAAAATTTGCATTGTGTGGAGTTTTAGAAATAATGAGTTAGTTGAACACCTTAATGATAGGATATTTTTCTCCCAGATGTCTAGGTAACATTGAGATGGTGTTGACATAAACGCTCATGACAGAAGGACAGAGAATTTATAGTCATAGAGTCATATACAGATACAACAAGGGAACAGGCCAAACCAAGCATCAACCACCCATTTTACACTAATGCTACATTAATCCCATTTTATTCTCCCCATATTTTCTTCAGCTTCCCTCAGATTTTACCACTCACCTCCACACCAGGGGCTATTTACAGTGGTCAATTAATCTACCAACCTACACGTCTTTGGGATGTGGGAGGAAACCGGAGCACCTGAGGGAACTCGCACGGTTACATGGAAAATGTGCAAACACCACACAGGCAGCACTTGGGTTGCTGGAGCTGGTCACAGGGAAAACATGCAAACTCCACACAGAAGGCTTCCAAGGTCAGGATTGAACCTGGGTCTCTGGCGCTGTGAGGAAGTGGTTCTACTAGCTGTGCCACTGTGTTGGCTTCGTGGGTAGTATTCTTACTTCTAATCCGGAAGGTTGTGGGTTCAAGTCCACATCTTTGACTTATATCCCACATAACGGTGAGGGAGTTTTGCACTCAATGATGTGCTACCTCATTAATGAGATGTTAAACCAAGGTCCTAACGGGGGATAAAGATCCCAGACTACCCTTATGAAGAAAAGCAGTGGAATTCTCTCTGGTACCCAAATCAAAATGCAACATCTTAAAAACAGGTTACCTTGTCATTATCACAGAGCTGTTTTTGGGAGCTTGTTGTGTGCATATTAGTTGATTTTGCACTTCAAAACTACTTCATCAGTTTAGTGCTTTGAAAGGTCCTCTGATCACGATAGGCTCTATATAAATGTAAGTCTTTTATCTTTTTAGCAATGAACATTTCAAATGAAATGCTTTCTGAAGTGCTTGTGTGTGAGGCGATGCTAGATAGGCTTTCAAAGCATCTCTAGAGGGCCTTGTGACATCTATTTGAGCAATTTATTAAATTTAAAATGGTCCCAAAATAAATTAAATTTTACAAAAAGCAAGACTCTCAAAATTGAATTGAATACATTGATGTTACTCCCTTCTGCAAAAAAAATTCAGAGTAATGAAATTCAAAGAGTCACCATGGAAACGCAACTCTAATTTCCAACTAGTCCTTCAGATTTCTTTTATTTTCAGTAACATTCATGCTGAAACTTATTTTTGAAATCTGCTCGTTAGGGCTGAAAAATTAATTGCATGTTCCTTCCTCAAAATAGTACATTTTGAGAGAAGATTTCTTTTGTAGTTATACTTTATACTTTTATGAATGAAGAATGTAGTTCTGGTCACTTGACCCTTAAGGAAGAAAGATTGAGATTGAAATTCTGGATTGAAAATAAAAATAAAATGAATTTTGGTGCTCTAAATTTATCTTTTTAGGATCAATTTATCATATCAGTTCTGTAATTGGACTTGCAAATTCTATAGAGCATTCCAAATTAGGGAATTACTTTACAATATTTTTTAACTTTGATCTCAGTTAAATTTCTGTTCCAGCTCTGATTCCCTGCAACTTCCCAATGAAATTCCCCAAAGGATTGCAAATCTACCACATTTTGTTTATTTGTCCAGAGTGTGTGTACATAGCTGGCTATGGCAGCATTAATCATCTGTCTCAAATTGCCCCTGAGCTACAAAGGTGTTAAAAGGCTTTGGGAAGGTTGGGAGGTAAGTTAGCTGCTGCAGGATAGTCAGCCTTTGAGCTGCCCTGATACCACAGTATTTATGTTTAGGTACATCTGTCACACTTTCAGGACATAAGTTATTTACAGTTAGTGAAGTATATCCACAACTCCCTTGTGGAATTTTTGAATGCATCTTTGACTCGCATTAACACAGAACCAACGCTCTGCACTCATCAGTACACATGCTCCAACCCTGGCAGCTCTGTGTGAGGCCAAAGAAGACTTCTTGTCCAACCTTGGAAAAATGTTGTGGTCTGCATCCCAAAGAAAGAAAGGTGACTTCAATGCCAGGGTAAGAAAGGAGACCTCCCTTTAATAAGGTATGATCAGCAAAGCGAGTAGGGAAGGATAATTCCAAGGTGGTCCTTCTTCTGAAAAAAATGTTTGGACAGTGGTCTTGCCGTAATCAGCATCCTGTTTCATCGGAGAGGCAAGAGCAAAATCTTATGGCAACACTCCAGGCACTGACACCAGTTGGATTACATCACTGCCTGAGAGACCTCATAGGTGTCTGCTTCAGCTGTGCCAAGCTGAGTACCGATGACTGTTGGACTGATCATTACCTAGTCTGCTCAGTTGTCACCATTAACCTGGCCCTAAAACGGCAGTGTCAATAAAAACATTGCTGCAAAAAAATCAAATGACTTTTCAAAGGGTCATTGTTACAATTGCTTTAGCCTGATTCCACTGAAAGGGAAGCAATATCTGCCCCAGATAATGTATTTCACGGGTGAAAAACACTATGATGCTGGAGGAACTCAGCAGGCCAGGTAGCATCCATAGAGAAAAGCCAGGCGGTCAACGTTTTGGGTCAGGACCCTTCAGGAAAGAGGTGGAGGGAAAAGCTTTTCCCTCCTATATATTAGGCTTCAAGAAGGGCCCTGACCCGAAACGTCAACTGCCTGCTTTTCCCCACGGATGCTGCCTGGCCTGCTGAGTTCCTCCAGCATCATCGTGTTTTTCATCTAGATTACAGCATCTGCAGTCCTTTCTTTCTCTAATGTATTTCGCAGGTGCTGGTTGAGGAATAAATGCCACCTTTCTTGAAAGAGGTGGATTACTGTTGGTCCTATTGAAACCATCTCTTGGCAATCAGTGGTTTCAGGAGAAAACTGGGTGCAGAGAAAATAATGCTTCAATCCGAGGGAGGAGTTCTTCCTGAAACATGGCTCACTTTGGCTAAAGTGTATGAGCAACAGATATGGCCTGATTTTACCACATGTAGTGAGTGTGAATGATGCAAGCCGAATAATTCTCAGAAAATTTATCAGCGCTAGGCTCTTATTAGGGCCAAATGTGTTCGCAACATTAGAGTGTGAGAAAGGGAGAACTTAAGCTGGTTGCATGTTTTGGAGAATATTTCATTGATTGGCTGTTTCATGAACTTTGTTTCTGACTGCTGGACGTGTGCATATTGAACTGCTAAGGCCAATGAGCAGATAAAATTGTCATAAACAGTTTGAAATCCATCCAGAGACAAGATAATTTTACATAAAATAGTTTTCATCTTTGAACTGCCACTGCAGATCTGACTGGGGAAGTATTGTTGTGCATTTAAATGGTTAACAAGATGTAAGAGAGAGAGTCACGAGGGAAAAAAAGCTCTTCATTTAATGGAAAGATCTATCTGCTCTTCAGCTGTTTCCTCCTATCCAACCCTCCCAGCCCTCTCCCTCTCCCCCTCCCCCTCCCAGAGATGCTGACCGTGATTGGATGGGCACTTTGTCTCGCTTTGATCCCTTGTCTAAATGGCTACTCTCTAGACCAGAACACCAACCGGTTAGAAGACGTGTGTGTGTGTGTGTGTGTGTGTGTGTGTGTGTGTGTGTGTGTGTGTGTGTGTGTGTGTGTGTGTGTGTTAATGGCTGCATTATTTCACCATATTACAGATATTCCCTTTGTCTCACCCAGTGTCCTCCCCTTCCTTCTCTGCTATTTAGACCAACTTGTTTTCTCTCTTTTCTAGCTTCGATGAAGGGTCTTTGCCCTGAAAAGTTAATAGCACCTGCAGTTTTTTTTTTGCTTTGTGCCTGTGTCTGTCAGTGTGTATGTGTTAGGAGGAGGGTGGTGTTATTGTTGACCATTCAGTGTGACATCAACACCATCTCATTTTCCAGCAAGAATCATGTTGATCGTGAATTAAATCTGGGAGCATTTTGCTAACATTGTATATTTCTTGCTTTGGGGTTTCCACTCGCCCATCGAGCCATTAGAGGAAGTTCAGTGAGCGATAGATAATGTAGGGGTGACAAGACAGGCCAGCCATAGAAAGCAAAAAAATCTGCAGATGTTGGAAATCTGAAATAAAAACAGAAAATGCTGGCAAAACTCACCGGGTCAGGCAGCATCTATGGAAAGAGAAACAGTTGTTTCAGGTCTGAGACCCTTCTTCAGTGATGGACCTAAAACTAACTGTTTCTCTTAACACAGATGCTGCCTGACCTGCTGAGTTTTTCCAGCATTTTCTGGTTTTATGCTGATCATTGTCCCATCATTGTACTATCAACAATCAGCAGTGTTGGAACTTGTTAAGGTGCTATCCAGTGACACTTACTTGCCAACAATCTGCTCACTTAGTTTGCTTTGCCCTAGCCCATGTTTGGACTAACAAGTATGGACCAGTGAAGCCCATGTTTGATTGACCAAGAGTTGCATTCCAGATGTGAAGTGAGAGTCACTACCTTCAACAGCATTTGACCCAGTGTACCATTAAGATGTTGCAGTCAACTGAAGTCCATGGAATCAAGGCAAAGCCTTTCCATTGGCTGGACTCAGTCTTAGCACAAAGGAAGATGGCTGTGGTTATTGGAGGCCAATCACTTCAGTTCTGCAATGTAATTGAAGGGTTTTCTCAGGCTGCTATTCAACAGCTTCAACTTCCTTGCAAGTGATCTTTCCACCTTCATGTCAGAAGTGGGGATATTTACTATTGATTGCACAGTGTTCAGTTCCAAACGCGGTTCCTCGGATAACAAAGCTGTGTGCAGAAACCTCCAGACAATATTTTGGATTAGTGGTGTGACATTTGCATCACCAAATGCAATGGCCAATCAGAGCACGCCTTGCCACCTCCCCTTGGTGGTCGGTATAATCGTCATTGAATCCCCCACCATCAACATTCCTGACAATCACCAGTGATCAAAATCTTGACTGGACCAACTGGATAAATACTGTGGCTATAGGGGCAAGACAGTGACTGGAATTCTGTGATGAGTGACTCACCGTCATCGACAAAGCACAGATGAAGTGTTTGATGGATTACTATCTGGGTAATGCAAGAAGCTCATCATATGGCTTTTTCATGGACGCCATATCACCACTCCTAATCAGTCCTTCCACTATGGCTGCAGTGTATATATGTAAGCTGTAGTGTAGCAACTTGCCAAATGATCTTCACCTCCCTTGGCATTGACCTCGATCATGAAGAAGGACAAGGTCAGCAGGTATATGAGAACGATGCCTGGAGGTTCCCTCCAAGTGACACATCATTCAGACTTGGAAATATCTTGCGGTGCTTTCATCATCTTTGGATCAATGTCCTTGAACTCTGCCTCAGAGCACTGTGGGAGGATCATCACTATGTAAATAGATGTGGTTCAAGAAGGTGGCATCCTGAGAGCCCACCAAGCACAGGTGTGTTAGGTGGTCATTTTGCTGCCTGACTGTGGTTGGGTTGAGCTCTTGATTTACCATCTGACAGTGGGGTTCATCCATTTTTTTTATTCACTCGTGGGGTGTGGGCAACTGTTAGCAGGTTCCAGCATTTATTCCCCATCCCCATTTCCCCTTTGAGCGCCCTACTAGATTATTTCAGGCTAGTTAAGATCGCTGTATGGTCTGGAGTCACATGTAGGCCTGGTTGAAAATTTAGTGCCTGCTTCAGGGTAACTGGAGGCAAATTCAGTACTTTATATCTGAAATAATAACTTAGCTACCATCAGTGGAATTGCATCCGTGATTTATCAGGGTCCCCTGATGCATTTAGAGAATTCCTTTGTGTTTCGATCCCACAGAAGTCAGTAAACCTGTTTATAATGAACATGCTTGTTACACTGTGCAGCGAGGATGCTGTCTGTACTCTTCCAATGGTTTAAGTCGGTCAACTTAAGGCACAATCAATAGCTAGTTCCACATTACTTTCCAGGATTTTGACCATTTTATTGGGAGGTATATTTCTTACAGTCAAACAGCAGAAAATGAAGCCATTTTACCCAGCTCCTTTGAGTTACCCAGTTAGACCGTCTTCCCTAGCCCTTTCCTGCATTATTTTACGTTTGCAATTTCCTTTTGAGAGTTGCTAATGAACCATCCACTTAGACAATGCAATCTGTAAGTTCAATTGCTTCATAGCTCACTAAATAAAAAAGTTCTCCTCATCTTCCCCCCGGCACTTTAGCCAATTTAAATTTGTGTCCTCTGATTATCAACCCCCCCGCCTTGCAATTAATTTCTTCTTATTTGCTCTATCAAATCCCCTCTTAATTTTGAGCAGCTGTTAAATCTCCCCTTAACTTTCTTCACACTGAGGAGAACTACCCCAGCTTTTCCAGTCCCTGGACACTATTGAAGTCTCTTGCCTCTGCAATAATTCTGTTAAATTTCCATGGCTCACCTCCCAGTGGTTTTAATCAGCTAATTCTCTCAGCTAATTAACAAAGACCATCCCTTTGCCAATACTCTCACCTAATCTAGTGAACTGTTTCACCAGCTGGATCTCAGTATATTTATGCAGAATTTATAGCAAAGGAACAGGCCATTCAGCCCAACTAGTCCATTTTAATGCTGCATAAGTCTCCTCCCTGCCTACTCTATTAAATGTTATCATTAGCATTTCTTTTTATAAGATTAAGGTAAGATTAAGATTTCTTTATTAGTCACATGTACATCGAAACACAGTGAAATGCATCTTTGCGTTGAATGTGCTGGGGGCAGCCCGCAAGTGTCGCCACGCTTCCGGCGCCAACATAGCATGCCCACAACTTCCTAACCCGTATGTTTTTGGAATGTGGGAGGAAACCGGAGCACCTGGAGGAAACCCACGCAGACACGGGGAGAACGTACAAACTCCTTACAGACAGTGGCTGGAATTGAACCCGGGTCGCTGGCGCTGTAACAGCGTTACGCTAACGGCTACACTAGTTTCTTACCAACAGAATTGTCAAGCTTTGCTTTAAGTGAAATTATGCCACTTATGTCAAGTACTCCTTGTAGTAACATGTTAGAAATTCCAACAGTTTTATGCAGACAGGAAGGCTGGGCCCTCAGTGAGACCCCCCTAAAGTCACATGACATCAAGCTAAACATGAGCGAGGAAACCTCCTCATTACCACCTACTGTCCTCCCTCAGCACTCGTCTGTGTTCAACAACATTTGGAAGAAAAAGAAAAAGGGAACAGAAAGTACTTGAGGTGGTGTGGGCCGGCGGTGGTGTCATCAATGTCCATCAGCAAGACTGGCTTGTTGGCACCACCACAGACTGACCTGGCTGTGTCCTGAAAGACATCACTACCTGACTGTTTCTGCAGCAGGTAGTAAGTGAAGCAACATGAGGGAGAAACCTGCATGACTTCATCCTCACCAAATTATTTGTGACTCATGCACCTGTCCATGACTGCATTGGTAGAAGTGATCCCAGCACAGAACCTGTGGAGACAAAGTCCTGTCTTCACACCGAGGGCATCCTAGTGTGACACCCTAGTGTGAAAATGGGATAGAACTGATCTGGGACCAGGCCATCCAAAAGGGACTGTTACCATCACTAGCAGCAGAGATGTCTGCCACCCTTGCCTATCACCTTATGGCTTGACAAATCCCTGTCCACAATTACCATCAAGTCAGTGATCAACAGTATTTTAATGGGGAGTGCAGAAGCACATGTTTCGACCAGGATCAGCCATACCTGAAAATAAGGTGCCAACCTGGAGAAACTAACACAGCACTACGTGGTTACTAAACAGCAAAAACAGTATATGATAGACAGTGCTAACTGATCTCACAACCGGTCAATGTTCTGTAGTTCTGCCACATCCAGTCTTCATTGGTAATGGGAGGAGGAGTCTCCAAGAACATCTGTCCTCAACAACAGTGTGCCAAGTACATGAATGTTTAAGATCAGGCGGAAGCTCTCGCAATCCTCAGAAGAACTAAATGGGTGGTCCATCCTGGATCCCTCCTGAGATCTCCACCATTGCAGAAGCCAGTCTCCAGCCATGTTGATGCACACTATGTGAGAGCACTGGCTTTGAGACCGGACAACATCCCACCTGTGGTACTGAAGACGTTCATTCCAGAGCTAGCAGTGCCTCTAGCCAAGCTGTACCAAGACAGTGACAACACTGACATATAGCTGATAATGTGGAAAATTGTCGGTACATTCAGTTCAGAAAAAGTAGGACAAATCTATTCTGGGTAATTACCATCCAATCACTCTACTCTCAATGATTAGAAAAGTAAAGGAAGATGTCACTAACAGGGCAATCAGGTTGTACATATTCACCAATAACCTGCTCACCAGTTTAGTTTCAGCAGGGCCAGCTAACTCCAGACCTCATCACAACCTCGTTCCAAACTCAGATGAAAGAGTTGAATCCAGAGGTGAGTGACAACCCTCGACACCAAGGCAGCATTCGACTGAATGTGGAATCAAAGAGCTCTGGGAGAAATAAAGTCAGCAGGCTGCTTTGATTGTTGGAGGTCAATTATCTCAACCCCAGGGACACCATAAACCTTCCCTCCCTTTACCACTGGCGCACAGTCGCTGCAGTGTGCACAACCTACAAAATGCACTCTCGTTACTCTGACAGCACCTCCCAAATCTGCAACCTCTACCCCAAAGGAGAAGGGCAGTAGATGCATGGGAACACCACCACCTGAAGATTCCCTCCCCCTTTTCTGCACCAGTGAGAACAATAACGATGAATGATGTTCGTTATTGTATTCTGGGCATACCGAGCTATTTACTGGGAATACTGCTGGAGGAAGTGGTAGAGGTGGGGGCTGGGGTTAAACCAGGTAATCCACGGGGGAACTGTGGACAGGAGCAGATGAGAGGTCCTGGACGGTATGACTGGAGGGCAAAGTGACATTCTGAGAGCTCAGTCCTTTTAAGTAAGTTTCCTCCCAGACGGCCCTGCAGAATCAATTCATTGCAAAGTCAGGGGGAAGAAAATCTGTTAGGAGCTAATCAATGTGGACACAGCATATATTCTCCTGGGATCCAGAAAAACTAATATCTATTCAAACACTGACACCAGAGAAATTCAGTTAAAGGTTGATGGAAGACTCCATGTATGACTTTAATGAAGATAAATAGTTGAGCTTATGCTGGCGTCTTATTTATTTGGTGATAAACTTAATTTCATATTTATTCGATGAGGTGTACTTAACCCTTTCAGCATTGCACAGCTTTCCGATATCCGTGGGGGGGAAGAGTCCCAGGGAAGAAGTAGAGAAGGAAAGTTCCCCGGACTACGTGTTGATGCATTCTGCTGAGAATGATAGTTCAAAAAGACTGAGAACGTAAAACGTATTCTTTTTATTTGCTCATAGGATTTCAGAGATGCTGTTGAGAATGCTGACATCTATTGCTGCCTCTACTCATTATCCACTCATTGCTCTAGTGTGAACGGGAACAGTGAGGGTTGATCAAGGGGTTGGGGTTGTAGGTGAATGGGGTTGGGGAGGCGAACAAAATCGCATCAAATGTGGTAGGGGTAGGGGATACATTTGGAAACAGTAAGAAGGAAGTAATGATGGAATTTTGGAATTTTTTTCATACTTACACAGTAGGTAGAACGGAATGGATTGCGTTGGCAAATGTTAAAATTTGAGAACTGATTGGATCATTTGGCAGAGGAGGAATTGTGGAATCTTTCCAAATGGATTGGGTGTAACCCTATCTGCCCTGTGAACAGAATCAGAGCTTTCATCTGATCATTCAGTGAGAGGAGACTGCTCACATTCCTCCTTGATAGAGCGATGGCTTTCTGTTGTGCTCTTTGGGGCTGAAAAGGAGTGTTTTTATTGATTAGGAAGCAATCTCTTGTTGAAATGAATTTTAGAAGAATGTGTAATTTTCAGAAGGATTGTGAGATGTATGGTTAAAATCATTGTCAAAAGACCAACCAAATTTTATAGGAACAGTGACTTTGGGATGTCTCAAGCTATTCTGTGGTTCATAATGCAATTATCTGAGCTTTTCACACTGCCAGGCCTTCTCTTGAAATCTCCCCCAACCCTCCACAAACTTTGCTTTCTTCCAAATTGGGCTTTGTATGCATCTATCGTTTCATTGATGCCACCACTGGGGATGACACTTTCACCCTTATTCAACGTATTCTCTGGAATCCACTGCCTGAATCAACCCCCACTCTCTCTGTCTTTTGAACTCTCTACATCTTTGACCAAGCATTTGGACTTCCATCTTAATATTTCCTTGGTGTCGATTAGGATGAACAGTTGTATTAAAATACTATGTGAAATCATGATGTGGTTGAAGCACCCACTCTATCAAACTGAGCTTCATAATCCTCATAACCAACAGCGTTTTCCATGCAATAAGCTCAACACCAATTCAAATCTGGTGTTGTAAGTTCCTTGAAGAATCCTTGTGAGCCACACGCCTCATATCCAACAAGGTTCCCATGGACATATCAGAAAGGAGGCCGCATAAAAATATTACTAATCATGCTAATGTCTGCTGGAGGTATCTGAGAACCAGGTTGGAATTCAACCGCTGAACAAGCTGTGAGAACAGATTATGAGAGCATCAACCATCCTTATAATCCACAGGCAGCAGTCATTCTGTTGCTTCCTCATCTTATGCAATGACCATAATATCCCAGTAACTGTTGATTATCACTCAGCACATTTACAATGATTACATTACAATCCATTCTCTCCACAATGTGGATCACAACTTTGATCAATGGCAGGAAGCATATTGTCTTCTGGCATCTGGCGAGACAGCTGGTGTTCTCATGAAGGACATAACTGAATACACTCAAGCTCACTCAGCCTAACAGTATCTATCCACTCTAAAAATAACAGCTATCCTGAAATGACTGCACGGTTTTCTTCTCTATACTGGCTTCAAATGACTGTTCAAACTGCTCAGATTTCTTGCGGTTCATGACGTAATCTGCTTTGTAATCAGTTTCCTTTCACCTATGCTCTGCTTAATGTCATCATGATTATCAGGTATACCATTGTATTAAATAGTGCATGCATAGCTGATGTGCGAAGGCATCCTTTGCCAACTTTGTTGTCAAAATGTATTTTTACCCTGCAACAGAACTTTTCTGTGTGCATAGAGCAAGCTTAATTACCTCATTGAAATGAGCAGAACTGGTAAGGAATCAGTTCACAATAGAGTTTATTGAGTTCATGGAGTCATACAGCACGGAAACAGACCCTTTACACCAATGAATCTGTGCTGACCGTCATGCACCCATTTACATTAATCCTACACCTATCGCATTGCATTCTCCAAACATTCCCTTCAAACCAATCCCCAAACCCCCTAGGTTTTACCACTCACTTACACACTAGGGGCAGTTTAATGTGGGCCAATTAACCTACCAACCTGCATGTTTTTAGGATGTGGGAGGAACCATAAGCACCATGAGGAAACTTGCGCGGCTACATGGAGAGTGTGCACCACACAGAGAGCATTTGGGTGGCTGGAGATGTAAGCTGTGGCTCTCTAGCCGTGCCACTGTGCTGCTTCTGCAGGGTATCTTGTAACATGGAGAAGCAACTATTGACAGCTGAATGCAAAAACTACCAATAGTTCAAATTTTCCTTCCCTTGCTGATGATCAGTCATTACAGAGAACAACTAGAATAAAAATCTTGTCCAAAATTTTGGCAACCTCTTGTGATATGATGTAAGAGGGTAAATAATTTGAGAGAATAAATAATTCTCATATGTTGAATCTACTGCCAGAAGAGTGTCACTCTTTGTTAGCAGCTGGAAAGAATAACTCCCTATTGAATATATAAACATAAGAAATTAGAGCAGGAGTAGGTTATAGGGCTTCTCAAACCTGCTCCACCGTCCAGTAAGATCGTAACTGATCTGCTCTTGGTTTTGGCTTCACTTCCTTTCTGGTCCCCATTACCCTTGATACCCCTAAAGTCAAAATATCTGTCCATATCTTGGGCTGGAATATACTAACTGAGACAGTGAATATATCAGAATGCTAACAGTGCAGTGAACCCTTTACAATGCAGGGATGTTATTTCAGTGAAATTTCCAGATCAGATGAAAGAATGCAAACCTGAAATGGAAGGGACTTGGCAGTGGTGATGTAGGAGTTAAAGTTCAGGGGTAAACCTCCACAGGAAGTCTCCAGATGCTGGCAGAGATGTATGTTATCAGCCATATGTCTTTGGTTATATCTAAGGCCAGTTGATGGGTTGCAGTCAGCTCAGATACCATTACAGCGATGGTCTCTTCCTTAATGGGGTAATGTGGACATGACCCAACCAGCACAGCAAATGTTAGGTGCTGCTTGTGCGAGTGTTCTTGCTGCTCTCTCACTCATTAGAAGGAAACGTCAAGACTTCCTGAGTAACACAGAGCACAAGTGCATTGCCTTCTCTGGTAATGAGACTATAGTTAAAATAGTGAGTTACCTTTTGATATCTTACAGTGTGAAATATGTCAAAGTTGTGGAGAGGATACTTCAAGGATTTTTGCTAAAATGATTGCAGGATGACAAACATGACTAAAAAATGGCAAGACTTGCCTTTCTATCGCACCTTCCATGTCTTCAGGATGTCCCAGATTGTTTTGCGCTCATTGAGCAGTGTAACTTGTTGAATGAGCAGACTGCTGCGGAGAAACTCCTGAACTTATGCAGCACCTTCCTCCCAACAACACAAGTGATTAGCGCCATCCCAGGAGTTGAGACATGCACAGCTAGCCGTGGGGTCAGTATGTTCACTGGGGCAACTGAACAACTCCCTGCACGGCAGTGGGAAAGGGTTCTACCTGGAGGGTTCTAATCCATCTCCCTGGCTGATTTGTCAGGTTGAGCAAATGCGGTGAAATGGGGTCAAGCTGCAATGTCCAAGAACTGTAATTACGGCAAGAGATGCATTAAAGGCACCATATAAAGGGAAGCTATACTTGTCATCCCTCTCTGTCTAGGTACATCATTATTTTATCTTCTTCATTCACTAATGTCACAGATGCTGTGTAACACCTTTACATCTGCCTACCTCTGCAGCCCAGCCTAAGGAGAGTCGGGGATCTTGCCAATACCAACTCATAAACTTTACATTGTGCTGACGAATGGTTTTCCACCTGAAATGTTTCTCTTTCCACAGATGCTGACTGACCCTGCTGAGTGTTTTAAAATTTTCTCTTTTTATATCAGATTTCTAACATCTGCAGTTGTTTAATTTTCATAAGCTTTATGTATTTGTCAGTGCAAAGATCTGTGACGTTCTACCCATTGCATCTGCCCATCACTCATACACTCCTTCTACTGGTTCCCTCCCCCGTTTTCCCCCCCCCCCCCACTGTTCCCGTCTGCCCTCCCCACCTTCCTTATTTAATTCCATGCTCCACCTTCCTCTCCTATCAAATTCCATCATCTGCAGCCCCTTGTTGCCTCCACCTGTCACCTCCCAGCCTCTGTCATTATTTCCACACTTCCCTCCTCCATCTGCCTATCATCCCTCCTCGCCTGGATCCACCTATTGCCTACCAGCTATTGCTCCCCCCTTCCCTTCACTTTTTATACTGGCCATCTCCCCTCTATCTTTCAGTCTAGATGCAGGGTCTCGACCCGAAACATCAACTGTCTGTTTCCCTCCACAGTTGCTGCCTGATCCGTTAAGATTTTCCAGCATCTAGTTTGTTGCTCCAGATTCCAGCATCTGCAGCCTCTTGTGTCTCCAGATCTGTAACATTGGTAGACAGAGAAGACCAAAACTAAAGTATTTAGATCAAGATGGGTGACAAGAATTAGCTTCCCTTTCTATAGGGCCTTTAGCAACAAAATGTCTCATTGCCTCATGGGGGTGTAATCAAATAAACATTGAGGCTGAGCCACATGTGCAAATATTAGGACAGGTGACTAATGTCTTGGTCAAAGAGGTAACTTTTAGGGAACATCCCCGTGTTTATGAAAAAATTGTCAAATTCTGCCTTGAAGATCAAAGACCCTGCTTCCACTGCCCTATGAGGAGAGTTCCAAAGACACACTACCCTCTGAGAGAAAACTTTTGCCTCATCTCTGTGTTAAAGTGTTGAACAAGGACCCTAGTTCTAGATTTCTAAACAGTGACCCCTATTTACAGATGCCATCCAGGGAACTTGTTCAAGTAATTAGAAAAACCTGGAATTGAAAAGGCAGCTTCAGTAACAGTAACCATGAAACCACCAGAATCTTGTAAAAGTTCATCTGGTTCACTGATGGACTTCATGAAACGAAATCTTCAGTCCTTCTCCATCTGATCGAAATGTGACTGCAGACCCACCAATATTGTTGAACCTCAAGTACCTCCTTGGTTCAGGGGTAATAGTGATGGGAAATAAATGCTGGCGTTTCCAGTAATGAACTAATTGATGTCAACAAAAAATGAATGCCATCAGCTGTGAGGAAGAGGAACATAGAATTCATTCTTGGCTGTGATACATAAGCAAATAACATCATTGTCCTCAACCCAAAGAATATAAACTAAATCAGTTCTAAAAACAGAAAATGTTGGAAACCACTGGTATCCACAGCTGATTCCAGCATTTTTGTTTTTATTTCAGACTTCTGGCATCTGCGGTTTTCTTTTGATTTTCATCAACTGCATCAGTTCAGCTGATAATTCATCTCATTTTCTGTTATGGGGTTGTTCTTTGTCAAATTGGCTGTCATATTTTCCTATAGGACTACAGTACCTGCAACTCACTAATAAATGTTTGGCTGTAATACACTTGGGATGTTCTCCAGGCCTGATAATTGCTGCACAAATGTTTTGTTTTCTGTGAGGTTTCCTTGCTTCACAGTAAAGGTGGTCTGTTTCTGTTTCAAGATAAGAATCAAATGCAAAGAGGAGTTTATTGTCATATGCACATGTACATGTATGCACAGGTGCAATGAAAATCTTACTTGCAGCAGCATCACAGCCAAATAGCATTATGTAAGCAGAATTCACAAGAAAAACATAAATTAAACATAATTTTTCAAGGAAGAACACAATCAGAACAGAAAAAAACAAAGTCTATTTTAGTGCAAAGTGATCATAGTGTTCGGGTTGTGAAACTCTAGTGATTCAAGTTGTGCTGGTTTGGTTGAAGGGAAGTAGCTGTTCCTGAACCTGGTGGTGTGGGACTTCAGGCTTCTGTACCTCCTGCCTGATGGTAGCTGCGAGAAGATGGCATGACGTCTTCTGATCAAGAATGCAGTTATAGAAAGGATGCATTAATACACCATCTTATTCTCATGCCCATTATTTGCATTTTTTGCCAATATTGGTATGATTAGATTATATTCTGTGGCCAGCACCTATATTGAAAAAAATAACTTCCATGAGTGAGATACACTCATTCCCCTCGTCATAACAGGGATAGGGTTCCCCTTGTCCTCACCTATCACCTCACGACCCTCCGCATCCAACCTATCATTCTCTGCAACCTCCGCCACCTCCAACAGGATCCCACCACCAGGCGCGTCTTCCCCTCCTCTCTGCTTTCCACAAGGATCGCTCTCTCTGAGACTCCCTTGTTCGCTCATCCCTCCCCACCAATCCCCCTCCAGGCACTTATCCCTACAACGTTGCTACAACCTGTCCCTGCACCTCCTCCCTCACCAGCATTCATGGCCCTAAACAATCCTTCCAGGTGAGGCAGCACTTCACATGTGAATCCATTGGTGTCATTTATTGCATCCGGTGCGGGCTCCTCTACATCAGTGAGACCCAACGCAGATTGGGGGATCGCTTTGTCGAGCACTTTTGCTCCGTCTGCCGTAACAGCCAGGATCTCCCGGTGGCCATCCATTTTAATTGCACTTCCCATTCCCACACCGAAGTGTCTGTCCACGGCCTCCTCTACTGCCATGATGAGGCCAGGTGCAGATCAGAGGAACAACATCTCATATTCCGTCTTGGTCATCTGCAACCTGATGGCATCAATATCAATTTCTCTAACTTCTGGTAACTACTCCCCCCGTCACATCCCTCCCTCCACCACTTTTGTTTCCCCTTATCCCTCTAGCCCCTTTACCCCTTCTGTTTCCCCTCTCCCACCCTCATGACTTGGACATCACCCTCACCTTCCTCCCAACTCCTCTATTCCATGGTCCACTGTCCTCCCCTATCAGATTCCATCTTCTTCAGCCCTTTGTCACTTCCACCTATCACCTCCCAGCTTCTTACATCATCCCACTCCCCCACCCACCTACCTTCCCCCTCTCACCTGGATTCACCTATCACCCTCCAGCTCATGCTCCTCCCCTCCCCCCAACTTTTTATTCTGGCTTCTGCCCTCTTCCTTTCCAGTCCTGATGAAGGGTCTTGGCCCAAAACATCGACTGTTCATTTCCCTCCATAGATGCTGCCTGACCTGCTGAAGTTCATCCAGCACTTTTTTTGTGTTGTTCCATGAGTGAGATAATCACATTAGGATGCACTGACCGAACAACGAACCTTTTATTGCTTCGTAGTCCAAAACAGCACTTACATTACGTCTCGCATCACTTCAAACGTCTGTGACAATTTAACTCTGTAGCTCTGCAAAAAACTTTCCCCTTCAAATTCCCTTTTTGAAAATGTTGTTGAAGCTGCTTCCATTGCCCTTTCAGACAGCATGCACTGGATCACAATAAGTCACAGCATAAAAACAGATAAAAGCCTCTTCTCGTCTCTGATATGTGTGTTTGATTTCTGACCTTCCTGCCAGTGGAGTATTTCTCCCAATTGACTCCATTAAAACCACTCACAACTTTGAACTCCTCTTATGAACTCCCCTTGATTTTCTCTGCCCTAAGGAACACAATACCAACGTTATGAGTCTAAGTCTACATCACTGAAGTCATTCAGGGTAGATGTTGAGATGTTTGCACTAGTGGAAGAGTCTCTAACAAGGGGACATGACCACAAGATAAGGGGATGAAGAGTTGCGCAGAAATTTCTTCTTGCAGAGGGTGGTTTCTGAACTCAAGTCGAGTTTATTGTCATTGCACAACTACATGTGTGCACAGATGCAATGAAAAACTTACTTGCAGCAGCATCACAGGCAGATAGCATTAGAGACACAACGTTCACAAGAAAAACATAAATTAAACATAAATTATACAAGAAGTCTGGAATTCTGTATCGCTAGAATTCTAAGGATATTCAGCTTGTCCCCGTTGACACTCACCAATTTTTATACATGCATCATAGAAAGCATTCTATCTGGATGCATCACGGCTTAGTATTGCAACTGCTCTGCCCAAGATCACAAGAAACTGTAGAGAGTTGTGGATACAGCTTAGTCCATCACGAAAACCAGCCTCCACTTCATGGACTCGGTCTGCACTTCTCACTGCCTCTGAAAAGTAGACAACATAATGAAAGACCCCTCTCACTCTAGACATTCTCTCTTCTCCCCTCTCCCATTGGGCAGAGGATACAAAAGCTTGAAAACATGTACCACCAGGCTCAAGGACAGCTTCTATTTTGCTGTTATAAGACTATTGAATGGACCTCTTGTACAATAAGGTGGACTCTTGATCTCACAACCTACCTCATCATGGCCTTGCACCTTATTGTCTACCTGTACTGCACTTTCTCTGTAACTGTAACACTGTATTCTGCATTCTGTTATTGCTTTTCTGTTGTACTACCTCAATGTACTGAGATTGTGAAATGATCTGTATGGATGACATACAAAACTGTATCTCGGTACATCTCAAAATCAGGTTTTTTTATGACATGAAATTAGTTATTTTGTGGCAGCAGTACAGTGCAAAGACATAAGATTATTATAAATTACAAAATAAATAAATAGTGCAAAATAAGGAATAATGAGGTAGTGTTCATGGGTTCATGGACCATTCAGAAATCTGATGGCGGAGGGGAAGAAGCTGCTGCTGAATCGTTGAGTGTGGATCTTCAGGCTCCTGTATCTCCTCCCCAGTGGTAGTAATGAGAAGAGGGCATGTCCCAGATGGTGAGGGTCTTTAGTGATGGATGCCTTCTCCTTGAGGCACCGCCTCTTGAAGATGTCCTTGATGGCGGGGAGGGTTGTGCCCGTGATGGAGCTGGCTGAATCTACAACCCTCTGCAGCCACTTGCAATCCCATGCTTTGGAGCCTCCATTCCAGGTTGTGATGCAACCAGTTAGAATGCTCTCCACTGTACATCTATAGAAATTTGCAAGAGTCTTTGGTGCATTACCAAATCTCCTCAAACTCCTAATGAAGTAGAGCTGCTGGCGTGCCTTCTTTGTGATTGTATCAATGTGTTGGGCCCAGGATAGATCCTCCGAGATGTTGACACCCAGAAACTTGAATCTGCTCACCCTTCCCACTGCTGACCCCTCAATGAGGACTGGCGTGTGTTCTCCCGACTTCCCCTTCCTGAAGTCCACAATGAGTTTCTTGGTCTTGCTGACATTGAGTGTGAGGTTGTTGTTGCGACACCAATCAATTAGCCGATCTACCTCGTCGCCATTTTTTGTCATGTGACAATAATAAACCAATTACCCCAGAGGGTTGTGGAAGTACTTAAAGAGGAGATGGATAGATTTTTGAATGATTGGGGAACTCAGGGCATTGAGGAACTGGCAGAGGGGAGGAATTGAGGCCAAGGGCAGGTCAGCCATGATCATATTGAATGGTGTGGCAGGCTTGAAGGGCCGAATAGCCTCTTCCCATTTTCTTGTGTTCATCCCTTTCTCATATACCAACAAAGTGCAGTCCTTGCATGTTTTTGTTTGTATGTTGTGTCATTTGGTTGTACTGATATTCAAGATTTTTCTTCTGAATGTTAAGACAATCTCTCCTGATGAGGTTCACAGTGCATGTATCAAAACAATCCAACTAGTTAATCAGCTAACTACCTGGCAGGACTGATGGATGGGAAACTGAATGCAAATAGCAATTAAGGAATTATTCTAGTGGGACATTGACACCGAACAGCTTTTCAATTAAAATACTAGCTTATCGAAATACATTGTTCCCTCAGAACTGTTATCTGTTAACCCAGACCAGCTGACTCCCAGCAGCCAGCCTATTTTCCAGTGAAGGTCTAACTCTTACCTTGAAAGACAGCTATTTTTAATGCAGAAACAATGAAAAACAAATGGACATAATATTCACCTTTTGAATCTCACTTATCTCTATAGTAAAAGGGGTAGAATTAATTTGTAGTGCTCAGTTCTGGTGAATTAAAACTTCTGTCCTCATGCCTGTAATACATGGTAAAGTATTCAGCAATAGTTTTAGAGTAGCCAGAATATTTCTGCACTGGTGGATACACAGGGTGACCTCCAAGTGTTTCTGTCACTTTGAAAAGAGTAAATCCTACATTCTCACAATTCATTTTTCTTGTCAAATCTCATAGTCAGGTTTATTTTCACACAGAATCATCACAGATTTGCGCAAGTGACCAAGATCTCAAAGTTATTCTGAATGCAGAAAAAAGTTTTTTAATTAGGTACAGAATGAAATGTTATAGCAGCAAATGTTCTTTCATTATCTCTTCATATGGATAGGCAAGAAAAATCCCACAGTTCCTTGTGTTCCACAGGCAGGCTTACTTAACAGATCAAATGTAAATTGTTGATCAGGTACTAACTATGTTCATAGCTAAAATACTTTGTGAATGATAGTCTCTGCATACTGTTAATGCCTGATCTCAAGTCAAGTCGAGTTTATTGTAATATGCAGAAGTACATGTATGCACAGGTGCAATGAAAAACTTACTTGCTGCAGCATCACAGGCACATAGCATTAGAGACACAACATTCACAAGAAGAACATCAATTAAGTATAAATTATACAAGAAATCTCTACAGAATCTCTACAGAAAGCATGTGGAAGAGACAATGAAGATACTTTCACCATCCTTGGCACTCGATTAGTATATGTACTTATGTTGTAGAGTGGGAATTGAACCCCAAACATTTGTCTCAGAAGCTAGAATGTCACCAATAACCAAACTGATGGCTTGGCTAGATATTGCTTTTGAACAGCTTAGCAATTTTTGATTGCAAACAAGAGTTGTGGAAATAAATAATATTGGTTGAATTCCCACTTTGATAAAGATAAAATCTATGAAAACAGAATTAAGAAGCTGTTGCAAGAAATTTTTATAATAGGTTCTTGCAATCAAATGGAAAGTGAGGAAGAACCAAGTGATGAAGAACCTAGGGAAAGGATGTGCTTGAGGGCTGGAGATGTTACTTGGTCCAAGCTTTGGACTTTGAGGGACCAACAATCAGTGGCTTGCTGTTGGCCTCTCTCTTGCTTTGATCTTGTCAGAATGTACTGGGTCAATGGGAGGGCTTCTCATTGCCACTGGATAAGCAAATCTAAGGGCTACTTTGGTGGTGTTTCTGGCGTCTCTCTGCCAGTGGCAGTTGGAAACAATGGTATTGAGTCAACTGAATCTGAGGAGTACAGTGCTCCCACTCAATGAAAGGAGTCTTGACTCTGGCCCTACCTTGGAAGGTGCAGGTAAACGTTTAGATCCACACAGCAGCGGTGGGCTCACTGCCACTTTCTGAAGGTTTTTGGGGTTTCCTGGAATTATGGGGTGTGGGGTCTCAGAGAAACCCCAAGAAATTTCACAGCCTCTGTATTCAGAACTAGAGAATTTTGGACCTCAGCCACTAAGACAATTGCTGAGAAAGCTTTCAAAGTTAATAGGATATGAATATAATTGTTTCGGTAACACTGATGGATTTTCTTGGAAGCTTGGCTTGCCGGGAGCTTAAAAGCTTGTTAATAATGCGGAACTTATGGCCTTTTGAAGTTCAAAATAACAGATGAATGAATGGACTGCTGCACCATGTATGTCTGAAGTGGTCTGTAAAGTCTTTTGGCTTCAGTACTCTGAAATCTGCTGTTAGTGTTGCTGCATGAGTTCCTTTAGTTCTGGTGGCAAACACAAAATAGGTTTCCGTGTGTGTGTGTGCGTGCGTGCAGGGCTGGATGCTGTCACTCGTTGCCAATTTCTGGATGTGATGTTTCTGCGATGTGGTGGGGGAGCGAGGGGGGGGGGGGGGGGGAGGGAAGTTTATCAAACGTGCAAATTGCACTGCTGGTCTGGGACCTCAGCCCGGCACGCTTGGACAGAACTGGCAACCCAGACCTGGAGTAGCAGCTGTTACTGTGCAACACCAGCAGTGTTGTATCTCCCTATTGCGCCGTTGCTGAAGCCCTCACAATGTGGGATTTCCTGCCATCAGGAGTGAAGCATCATTTGTTATATAGTAAAACTGCTGGAACCTGGGCTGCCTCTGGTTCCAGCCATGTACTGTCAATGCTACATAAAAGACTCACATCAGCAATGTACTGAGGTGCCTAATGGACTATAATAGATGTTGAAGGGAGTATAATGTTCTTTCAGACCAACAATTGTATTATCTGCCTTCTTTGCTTTTTGTATTGATTGTACACTTTTCTTCTGAATGCTCTGAACAAGCTCTCTCGAATAATTGATTCAATATGTGCACTGTTTTAGATTTTACATTGGCCTCTGATTTTTTTCTGCATTGTGAGTGGCCCTGTAATGTTGTCAGAAGGTTGTATGATATCGATTGGTGGACAGATTGTTACCTTGAACTACAGTACTTGGAAACCAAAGTGCAAACAAGGTCACTGCACTGTGTTTCTCCGTGCAACTTGCTGTCACTTAGATGTGCAATTAGAATATCTCTCTTTTCTAGCTTTGCTGCCTTTGATCGATGTGCCAAAGATAATGAGCTTCTCCTCATGAAGGGTCAGTGCCAGCTATGTAGAAATTTGAGAGGAATCAGATTGGGACTAAACTGAAGTAAAGAGTCTTTTGCAATTGGTGGGACAAAATCACATTAGAAGCAGTTAGTTAAAGATAAAACAACTTAAAAAAAAAAGTTAAATGTAAACAAAACATAAATCTATCCATTCAAAGATCCTTCATCTGAACTGGAAAAGAGAGAAAACAGAGCTCCCTAGTTTTGTCTCTGTAGCAGTTCCGAAAGAGGCTCCCTGACCTGAGGCATTACCTCTGTTTCACTCCCCACAGATGCTGCCTCACCTGCTGAGTGTTTCCTGCACACTTATACTGGGTACCACACCTCAGGAATGATATGTTGATCCTTGGATGGGTCTGGAAGAGCTTCACCAGGTTGATACCAGGACTTAAAAGGTTTTATTCTGAGGACAAGTTATATAAACTTGCCCTGTATTTCCTTGGATATAAAAGGGAAGAGAATGTTTGAAGGAATTGGTAGACTGAATGGCAAACAATAGTATTTCCTGTGGTGGGGAATTGCAGAATAAGGCTGCATAATGTGAAAAGTAGCAATATCAATAATGACAACCATGAAATGGCTGGATCAATGTAAGAAAACCATTTGGTTCACTAATATAATTCAGGGAAGGAAATCTGTTTTCCTCACCCCCTTTGACCTGTGTCTGAATCCAGACCTCGGGCAGTGTGGTTGGCCCTGAACTACCTTCCAAAATGACTCAGCAAGCCAATGATTTAGGCAGTTGGGAAGGACAATAATGCTGGCCTTGTCAGTGATGCCTGTGCTTGTGAATGAATAAATAATAAGCTTGGGCATCCAAGAAGCATTGTTCCACACAAAGGGTGTCTCGGCTTGATTCAAGAGACACAAGAGACTGCAGATGCTGTCACTGGAGGAACCCAGAGGGATGGTCGACGTTTTGGATCGAGACCCTGCATCAGGACTCTGATCAGATCTGATGCAGGGCCTCGACTCGAAACTTCGACCATCCCTTTGCCTCCACGGAGGTGGCCTGACCCACTGAGTTTCTCCAGCAGTTTGTTTTTAGGTTTGATTCAAGCCTGATGGTTTGATCAGAGTGGAATATGGTTCTAATCTGGTAACATTATGTGTGGAACTTGATTTTAGTTACGGAAAAGAGAGGAAATAAACAGGAAGAGAGGAGGCTGAAGTGGGATTTACAGGGACAGAACAAATGGAGATGAACATCTGGGGTGATAAGTAACAGGAAATAGATCAGAGATAACATTGACAGGAGCTGGTTCCGAGTGTGTTTTTAAATTTGCTAATCCCATTCCAATGGTGGAGGGTTGCATTGAGGGGTGGGGGTGGTGGCTGGTGGGAGAGGGAAACAGCAGGATTTGAAACTGAAGCTTCAACTATTTCCCTGATTACCATTCAATCTTTGTGAGGAGCAAGGTGGAATTAGTTGTGGTTGCTGGACGTCAGTCATTGCACCCCAGGACATCACTGCAGGGATTACTTAGAGCAGTGACCTGGGCCCAACTATCTTCAGCTGCTTCATAAATGAGCTTCCTTCTATCACAAGGTCAGAAGTGAGGATGTTTGCTGATAACTGAACAAAGTTCAATTCCATTTGCAATTCGTCAGCAAACCTATATCTGCATGTAGCAAAACTTAGACAACATTCAGGCATGGGCATTTAAGAGACTCTCAGATCGACACATGAATGATAGAAAAATAGGGGGCTATGTGGGAGGGAAGGGTTAGATAGATCTTAGAGCAGGATAAAATGTCGGCACAACATTGTGGGCCGAAGGGCCTGTACTGTGCTGTAGTGTTCTATGTTCTATGTTTCTATGTTCTAAGTGACAAGTAACATTCACACTACAAAAGTGCCAGGCAGAGATCATTTCCAACAAGAGAGTCTTAACCACTTACCCTTAATACCAAGACCCCCATCGTCAACATCCTGGAGGTCACCACCAACTTCAACTGGACTAGCCACCTAATACTGTGGCTAGAAGAGAAAATAAGAGACTGAGTATGCTGCAGCAAATGGCCTACCTCCAGAAACCCCAATGCCTTTCCACTATCTACAAGGCACGAGTTAGGACAGGTACCCCATCCACCACCATAAATATTCCCTTCCTTCACCACTGGCACACAATGGCTGCAAGGTACTATATACAAACCGTACTGCAGTTACTTGTCTGGGATATTCCTGTAGCACCTCCCAAAACTGCAACCTTATAACAAAAAGGACAAGGACAGTAGGTGTTTGGGAGCGCCACCACAGACAGATTCCCCATGGTGTTGTACAACACCCTGACCACTTGGCAACAACCTGGGTACTGAATTTGGCTTCCAGCTCATACCACCTTGGAATTATATTGCAGTTGCTACATCGTCACTGGATCGAAATCCTGGATCTCCCCAGCCAGCATTGCTACCGTCACCAAAATAACTGCAGTAGTTCAGGAGCATGGTGCACAACCCTCTTTAGAGCAAAAGGGGATGGGGTATAAATGCCGTCCTTACTAATCACACCTACATCTTGAAAAATAAATAGGAACAAGAACATGTTTTTCTGGCAGGCCATCTGGGATGATTCCTGCGTTACCTTGTGAATCTTGCCCAGTGCTCTGGTATGACACAACTGAAGGATCATGGAAGGTCCTCAGAAAGAGATCAATCTCTTCTGAAAATACCCTCATAGAATGCCCCTGAGGAACAGAAGGTTTAAACAACTTGCTGTTTTGTTAGACTCTCTCTGGGTTTACACCCTTAAGGTTGGTGTGACAAGGCTTCACCCTGAATTTAAGAGCATCTGTTGATTTACCTTCATGGGCAATGGACTGCCTTGTCACCCTGAGTGTATGAATCACCTCACCAGGCAATTTGAGGCAAGTCCTTGATCACACTGAGGTCAGACTACTTGTATCTCTGCTGGTGGAACCTTTGCTCAGAGTGTGCTGCTGTGAAGTGGGGTCAGTTCTCCCACATGTCCTTCGAAGCTACACTTCCTTGCTGCTACAGCTCTCCAAGATCCTTACTGCTCTCTCTGGGTCCTTGTATGGTGGCCAGTTCAGACCTTGATCAGTTCTGATGAACACAGTTACCTTTGTTTAATTTGAGGACATGGGTAATTATGGGCGCTTGATATTTATGTCCAAGGATACATCATCTCAAGACCGGCTACCCCTGATTTATTTCTGTAGCCACCCTGGTAAAGACATTATTGGCTACAAAAATCTATCAATAATTATAGAACATAGAATGCTACAGCACAATACAGGCCCTTTGGCCCACGATGTTGTGCCAACATTTTATCCTGCTCTAAGATCTATCTAACCCTTCCCTCCCACATAGCCCCCTATTTTTCTATCATTCATGTGTCTATCTAAGACTCTCTTGAATGTCAAACCTTTAAAAACCTTTAAAATTAGCCAAAACTTTCTTTTCATTCAACATTCCTAAATATCGTGCATGTTTCTAATAGTGTATAGTCAACACATATCTGTGTTAGTGGTTAACAAAGGCATTTGGACCTGCCCCTACTCTGACCGTTCAGTACTGAGTTAGTCCCTTTATTGAATTAATAGCAAACATAGGATACCCGTTTCTTTCATTGGTAGTAAATGCATGACTTGCTGCGTGTTCATTGTAATAGCATGTTTAATTTTCTATTTATATCACTTTTGCTTTATTGATATTTCAAATTTGTTTTGTTTCTGTTTGAGGACATGAGAGCATTAGGCAGGCACTAGAGGAGGTTTACGAGAATATTCCATGGCTGGAGAAGGTTCACTAATGAGGAGAGACTGGCTGAGCTGGGGTTGTTTACTTTGGACGCAGGGAGATTGAGGGGAAGTTAACTGAGGTAAATAAGATTATGTGAGACCTATGACAGGGTGAACAGGAAGAACCTTTTCCCTTGAGCTGAAAGTTTGGTAACCAGTGGGATGTGGGGTTGAGGTAGGAGGATTCGAGGGGATTTGTGGAAAATGTATGCAGTTGAGTGTTGAGGAAGTGAGGTGAGGAACATTGTTGTGGTGAGGGGAGCTGTAGAGCTCATTGTCTGATAGGATGGTGGAGGCAGAAACCCTCATTATGATTAAAAAGTACCAGGATGAACACTTCAAGTGCTGTAACTACAAAAGTAGAACTCAAGAACTGGGATTAGCCTAAATATTTTATTTTGGCTGGGATGGCCATGATGGGCTGAATGGCCGCCTAAATTTTGATGATTTTGTACGTTTGCTGTGTTTTTGCCTGTTTGTTTTAATGTTTTTGCATGTTCATTGTGTCTATTTGGGTTATGTAATGACATGTTTTTCTCAAGTACGGGACCAGACACATCCTTTGATTCCTGCTGCATTAAAACTGTGGTATTTTAGACCTGTGTAATATTAATGTAGTCAGTTGAAATACATGCGCTATAAATTAGAGTGAGATATACTTGAGATTACACACAGTCTGCGGTCCTGTCAGAATGTACTGAGCTGGCTGGCATGTGACTTTCCAACTGATCAGATGGTGTCGTAATGCAGAGACCAAGCTGTGTCATTTTAAAAAGCAGCATTAATATTTGAATAAACCAGCAGCATAGAGCAGCTCTGGTCAGTGGTAGGAAATGCTATTTGTGGAATAGTGGAGCTCTGTGTGAGGAGGCTTGTGACAGAGGTGATTTCCCTTGGCTTAGAGGGAGGATGAGGTGTTTTTGAGAGTGAGAACTGGAGCTGTTTGCAGTCTTCGGCAGCACCGAATCACTTTTATCAGTAGTTTCTGATCTATGATTAACAGAGAGGGGTAAAGTCAATGAAGAGAGGTGAGTACAATGCACTGCTGACCTCTGCCACTACTGGTGATAAATGGATGGCTTTGTGACAGATGAGTTTCTAAAGCAGCAGCATAGTGTTTAAAATGTACTCAACTGGACGTAGTATGGAAGTGTATGTGTTCCTTTAGCATTACTAGATAAGTGATGTTGACGTTGATGCCATGGTTCAAGATTTAACAGCTCTTTAAGCATTTAAAATATAATGTGATTTATATACTGTTGGCAGTATTTGCTTATTTTGATAATAGATTTAAATCTCATTAAAATTATTTGCAATGTTTTAATACTTGTATTCTGGGCACACAGAGAGCCCTCTTGACTTTATCTAGCGAATGTAATGTGCAAACAATGGAGTTAACAAAGAGGGGCAGTAGGAGTGACTTTTACAGCACATCGGTACCTTTTCAGGCAGAGCAGTTCTTTGCATCTTCTAAACGGAAGTTTCTTTGATGTGCCTGATTCAGTAAAAGTGGTGAGTTGACCCGTTTTTACACTAATGCTATAGTTATGTATCTGAATAAGTGTTCAAATTGCAAACACTTAAGGGTGCAATCTAGAATTGGAGATGTGATAGACGGGTCTCATATATGCTGGTCGAGCTCTGTTAAGGCAGTTATTTTGTGCACTTTCAGTGGACCAGAACTGGAAAATATCATGGAGAAATGACTGTGTTTGTAGGGTGGACCCTAGGGATGTTGCTTTGTCTTTTACCCCCCCCCCCCCCCTTATTTCTCTGGAAGATCAGATGGTGACCAGTCTCGTTAGCTTCTCTCTGCACTTCCTTTAAGCTTTCATCATGAGTGACTTACCTTTCAGTTTACTGCCTAACTGAGATGGGAGGGGCTGCTTTAAATGGGGCGTCAGTCTAAGTAATCAATGACCAAAATTAGGCGTGAGTTCTGTTGTAAATTGCAGGCGCAAATGTGCATCTGATACTGGTGAAAGAGAATGGGTGTATTTCTGAAAGAGATTAGGCATAGTAGTGAAGAAGTATTGAAGTGAGTCGTGCCCTCTGCCTCACATACACTCTTCCTAATCCATCAGTGCTTTTTAATGCATGTTATAGAAAATGAAATTGAAATGGTTCCTGTTACAACAACAAGAGGAGCTGTAATAGGTGTGTTAAATTTTTAAATATGTGGATTAAAAATTTACATAAACCATTTCAAGTATTGGCACTGTTAGCAATGAGAATTTAGTTTTTGTTTTTCTAAATAATAATTAAAAATGAAATCCCCATGTTTTCACTGACGGAATGACCAGTGTTCTTTAATGTGTTAGTATTCCACTGTATGGAGCGTGGGATGTTCCTACCCAGCTACTAGCTTTGCTGTGGTCCAGGTTATATACCAGTTCATCCAGGGAGTGGATTGTTCTGCAGTCCTGACCCCCTGCTGCTGTCAGTGACTGGGTTGCCACTCACTGATTTTTCTGCATTAGAAGTTGCTTCATAAAGATCGATTCTGGTGAGATTTCTGATGGAGTGGAGCCAATAACAACAACTGTTTGTATAGTGCTCTCAAGTAGCAAAAATGCTCCCCAAAAACCTTCACATGAGCTGGAGCAAATGGAAATAACATTGAGCCACATTATATTAGAGCCGTTTGACCCAAAGCTTGGCTATTAATCAAGAGAGTCTTGTTTAAGTCAGAGTAGGCAAGCAGGGATTAGTCTTCCTCTTGTAGTGGGTGGGGAACAGATGGGAATTGTATCCCTCCAGAATTTTCCCATTTTCCACTGAGCTCATTCCCTAACAATGTATTATCCCGAGCAGGCTCTTTAAGCTGCTGCCTATTTTTGCCATGCTGCAATATTGTGGTCAGACTGCTATTTGCTCCACATCCTTTATCCTATTCGCAACCCCTTGTTCATTCCCACTAATTTAAATACAGCAAGTATATAGAATAATGTGCATGGCGGCCAAGTTATTGTACTAATAACCAAAGGGCTGTACTATTGATCTGGAAGCATGAGTTCAAATCCCAGCATGCTGTGGAATTTAATTTCAAGTAATTAAATAAAAATCAATAGCTTGTATTGGTAATGATGACTATAATACTAATGGATTGTTGCAAAAACCTATCTGCTTTATAATGTGCTTCAGGGAAAGAAATCAGCTGTCTTTATTTGGTTTGGCCTACATGTAACCCCAAACCCCACCGATATGTTTGATCCTTAATTACCTTAGTAGTTAGCCATTTCGGAGGGCAATCAGACAAGTGTGACCAAGTCCTGTGAATTAATAATTAAATAAAAAATGGTGCATCTCCAGATGGGATAATTGGACCAGGGGATGAAGATGTCCCTTGAAGATGCCCAATCAGTCCCAATTTTAAGTACCTATCTTCTTCATTGTCATATAATGCTTTGACTTTATATTACAATGAGATGGTTATAATGACTATAGACATGTAGCATTGACTGATGTCTCAGAATCACTGTGTTAAGGAGCTGGGATATGTAAAACAATATGCTATAGCATGACTGATGATGGGAAGGTGTACAGTGTAATGTTTTCATAGGTAGCTAACAGTAAATGCAGGCATTGGTAACTGTTAAAAGGTAGTAATCAGGTGTGATTAAAACTTGTTCAGAGGAAGTATAACTGCAGACAGGAAGTGCATGAAGAGTTTGTTAGATTCACTCAGTTTCTATCCCATGTTTTCATTTTTTTTAAAGCTGTTTCCTGGTGATGTAATGTATGATAGTTTGATTTCACACACCAGTGTAAGGCCAGTATCAATGTAAGTTTGTGTCCCTGTGATTCAACTTCCACCTTCTCTGGTGGTCAGTAGATAAACAGATGACTGAACTCCTCCACGGGCACGTGGAACCAGCTTAGACGGGAATCTTGGTCGGCACAGACCAGTTGGGCCAAGGCCTGTTTCCGTGCTGTATGACTCTTGTGACTCCATCACTCTGCTAAATGCTTTCCTTAGAGTGTTCACTATGAATATACTGCTCTAATTCTCCAAGTGGCTGTCGCTATTGCAGATGGTGGCAGGGATTGGGGGAAAGAAGAAAATGGGAAGAAGAGAGTGAAGGGGGTTGAGGGGGAAGGGTGGTGGGTGAGAGCAGGACAGATCCCCACCCAACATGCAACAGAGACCTGGACAGCTATCAGCACTATAGAAGTATCAACAATGGTACCTCTGCAGATACCTCCAAGTCCCCTGGCAGAAAGGGTGGCTCTCTCCCGGGCCGTCACCCCCAACATTGAGGTCCTGACTGTGGTCAAGCTATTCTGATGGGTTGGGCCATACTGCCCATCTACCCGACACCAAACTCCTGAAGCGACTAAGCTCCATCATGTGGAAGGGATTCCCAGAAGGACAGACAAGGTGTTTCAAGGATATTCCCTTGAAAATTTGTAAACCTCACCCGGAGAATCTCTGGCCGGTGTTCAGGTAGCACGAAGTACTTTGAGTTTCTCCAATGTGTGGATGGACGAGCATTAATCTGAATATATGTCCCTCTGCTCTGTCAAACTCCACCTGCCTCATCTGTGCAGAGTTCTGCAGACCCTGCATGGGACTCAATAGCCATCTTAGAACCTGCACAGAACTGTAGCCGAAGCAAATCATCCTCAACTTGTAAGGGCTCCCTAAGGCAACAAGAGTACTCTTTTAATTAAAATTTTGGGTCTCTTTTTATGTAATGAAAGATTAAGCATTGTTCATTTCCAAGCTACTTTTTAGCTGATACTTTGCTTGAGATGTTTGGTGCAAAATGCAGGTTGTATAAAAATTGAAGCATTCGCATTGCAATTGCAGCCTATCAGTCGGTTAACGAGGCAGTGAGAGCCACAGAATGGAACAGTGAAGGACAGGATGAAAAACAATTGGCATCTATTGTTCTGAAGAGATATATGTTTTTGGAGGCTATTGTTCACTTGTCATGCCATAATTAATTATCAGAGGCAGAGTTAGTGAGAAGGAACAAAGGGAAGAAATTGTGGACCCTATCGTTTGCAATTTATTAATATAGTGGAATTTCTATAGACTTGGCAGTTATGAACATTGGTTGTATTTGCTTAGGTGTCTTGAAGATCAACCAAAACTGAAAATAAACAGCATAAGCGGCAAAAAACGTGACTTTCCTTTGATTATACTTGATATGCTTTCGTAATAATACACTGCATCACTTCTTTCTGAAATAGAGATACAGGATAAGCAAAATCAGGAAGGGTTTCCTATCATGGAATGGTGATAACCCATTGTGGTTGATGCAGCCCTCACCTGCGTCTCCTCTATTTCCTCCACTCCTGCTCCTACCCTCACCTACCCCAAGACAGAAGAGGGATAGAGTTTCCCTGGTCCTCACCTTTCACCCTACCAGCCTACACATCTAGCACAATATTCTTCGAAACTTCCACCTGCTACAATGTGATCCCACCACCAGCCACATCTTCCACTCCCCCTACTGTTCCCATCTGCCCAGCCCACCTCCCTTATTTGATTGTACCTTCCTTTCCTATCAGATTGCACCATCTGCAGCCCTTTGTTGCCTCCACCTGTCACCTCCCAGCCTCTGTCGCTCTTCCCTCCTCCACCTATCACCCCTCCTCACCTGGATCTACCTATCTCTTGCCAGTTCTTGCTCCACCGCTCCTCTCCACCTCTTTATACTGCCTATCTCCCCTCTATCTTTCAGTCCAGATGAAGAGTCTCGACCCAAAGTGTCGACTGTCCATTTCCCTCCACAGATACTGCCTGACCTGCCGAGAGTTCCTTCAGGATCTTGTTTGTTGCTCCAGCTTCCAGTAGCTGCGGTATCCTGTTGTCTCCAAAAGGTGATGATACTTTGATAAGATAAGGTATTTTTATTAGTCACACGTACATCGAAACACACAGTGAAATGCATCTTTTGCGTAGAGTGTTCTGGGGGGCAGCCCGCAAGTGTCGCCACGCTTCCGGCGCCAACAGAGCATGCCCACAACTTCCTAACCCACACGTCTTTGGAATGTGGGAGGAAACCGGAGCACCTGGAGGAAGCCCACACAGACACGGGGAGAACGTACAAACCCCTTACAGACAGCAGCCGGAATTGAACACAGGTCGCTGGTGCTGTAATAGCGTTACTCTAACCGCTACACTGGCTTGCAGCTCACCAAATTGATGTCCCTCAGTGGGCTGCCTCATGTTGCCCGTTAGTGATTTGTTACTGGAGAATCATTGTTTATGGAGTACCTTGACAATCAATGGCACTACCATCACTAAGTCCCCGCCATCCACATCCAGAAACTCAGCTGGACATTGTTGAGGCTAGAAGAGTGGGCCAAAGGTTGCTATCCTGCAGTGAGTGACTTACCTCCTGACATCATAAGGCCTTTCCACAAGGTGAAGTCAATGTTGAGATACCTTCTACTTGCCTGGATGAATACAACGCTAACAACTCTCAAGAAGATCAGTTGTCTCTTGGACAAAGCAGCTCACTTGATTGGAACCCCATCCACCACCCTGGCGCACAGTGCCAGTGGTGTGTAACAGTTACAAAGTACCCTGCAGTTACCTGCCCAGACTACACTGATTGCACCTCCCAAACTTGCAATCTCTATCAAAAGAAGGATGACGGCAACAGATGCATGGGAACACCACTCCCTGCTGGTCCCTCTCCAAACTGCTTTCTCATTAGGAAAAATAATTGCTTATCCTTCACCATTACTGGGTCCAAATCCTGTAACTCCCTGTCTAGCAGCATCCTGGGAGTACCTTCACAAGAAGGACAGCTACAGTTCAAAAAGGTCACTCAAGGGCAATGAGGGATAGGCAACAAATGATCGTTTTATCAGTGACACTCAGATACAAGAAAACGAATAAATGAGAGAATAAACATTCGGTCCATTGACCAGCTGTGCTATTCAGTTAGATTATGGATATGCATCTGAGCTTGCGTTTCATTGCCTTTGCTCTTCTTCCCTTGATACTGTGACCAATCCAAGAGTGACCTTGGTCTTGATACCAGTTGATTTAGCATCCACAGCGATTTCTTGAGGGGGAAGAATTGAAGATTTCTACTCGCCAGAGTTGAGGAAAACACTGAATTTGTTCTTGAACAATCTAGCTCCAATTTACCCCTTCTCCCGACCAAGGGAAGTTCATCTCTTTCAACACCATTTTAACTTTTTCAGCACTTCAATGAGATCACTCTTCAGCCATCTTCAGGAATTGCTGGGCAGACCTTTCCTCAGAATTTAACCCTCTAAGTTCCAGTATCATTTGAGGGGACTGAAAAATAGAACAACTAGAAGTATACCTCAGAAGAAGAGAATGGTTCACTAATAGCTTGTAGGGTAGTTCTATAAAATTTTCTCTCATGTTCCCTCTCTGGAAGATGTTAACCTGTCAGGATTCCTGTGACTCCTTGCATTATCGACATCCTTCACTATCTTGCTTAAAGTGCCCATTCTGCACAGTGCATTGACCAGAGGAAGGTATTGGCTGGAAGGAGTAAATGTGGGTAATTATTTCATGAGCTGAGGCCATAGGATCCATACACTGTTCTAGCATCACTGCCACACAGAGACCAGTTGGTT
The DNA here is from genome assembly GCF_009764475.1 of Pristis pectinata. NCBI lineage: Eukaryota > Metazoa > Chordata > Chondrichthyes > Rhinopristiformes > Pristidae > Pristis > Pristis pectinata. The sequence goes on from NC_067406.1 coordinate 132,509,691, forward strand.
CAATAGCTGACACTGATTGCATTTACAAAAGTAATCCAGTCATTGGTACTGATGGCCAGTCGACTTGTTCACAGAGTAATACTGAAAGAGTGGGTGCACCAATAGAGTGGGGGAACTGCCATTAAGTTATAGCTCTATCTGACCTCTTGTGTGGAAACACAAAATCCCATGAAAAGAATATAGGTTCCCAGAGTCCTGTCTGAAACTTGCAGTTGTTATCATTAAAACAGGCCAGGAAACAAGGGTGAGAATAAATGTAATTTCTTATCACTATAGTTGTATTGCTAATATTGTTCATTTAATCCATTTGTGTTGATCCATTTCTATTGATTACTTCCTTACAGTTCTCTATATTGGCCCAACGTTTTATTTCATTATGTTTATTTCATTACAGTCTGTTGAGATTGATGTACAGAGTGATCTTGGGTCCAAGTCCATAGCTCCCTGGAACTGGCTACGCAAGTAGATACGGTGTTAAAGAAAGTGTATGGCATGCTTGTCTTCATTGGTTGGGGCATTGAGTATAGGAGTAAGGAAGTCATGTTATCGTTGTATAAAACTTTGGTTAGGCTGCACTTGGAGTATTGTGTGTAGTTCTGGTTGCCCGATTACAGGACGGATGTGGAGGCTTTGGAAAGGGTAAAGAAGAGGATTACCAGGATGTTGCCTGAATTAGAGGGTATGAGCTATGAGAGGTTGGACAAACTTGGGTTGTTTTCTCTGGAACGTTGAAGGCTGAGGGGTGACCTGATACAGGTTTATAAAATTAGGAGAGGCATAGATAGGGTAGACGGTTAGAATCTTTTTCCTCGGGTAAAAGATGTCAAATACTAGAGGACATGCATTTAAGGTGAGAGGGGCAAAGTTTAAAGGAGACGTGTGGGGTAAGTTTTTTTACACAGAGAGTGGTGGGTGCCATGGAACAGGCTGCCAGAGGTGGTGGTGGAGGCAGATACAATGGTGGCGTTTAAGTGGCTTTTAGACAGGCATAAGAATATGCAGAGAATGGAGGGATATGGATCAGAAGAGATTAATTTTAACTTGGCATCGTGTTCGGCACAGACATTGTGGGCCGAAGGGCCTGTTCCTGTGCTGCATTGTTTTACCTGCTTTGGCAAATTGGTTGTTACATTTCCTGCAAAGTGACAGCGGTCGGACTTCAAAAGTACCTTGTCATCTCGATGTCCAAAGCTCATGAAAAGTCAGTGTAGAAACACAAGTCTTTCTTTCTTAAGTATACTTTATTCACATTTCATCACCTTAGGCTGTTCTTCTCTGTTGATTACATCTCTCTTGCTGACGTTCAATTGGAACTAAGATTGGACAGATTAAATCTGTAAAATCAGTGCTTTTTATCAAGTCAATTTCATGAAAGTATCTCATATTTTCTATTAGCCGGTCCCTTGAGATTAAGAATGATCTGCTTCCACATCAGTTCTATGGGTTCTGATGAGACCAATGAGCGACACTTAGATTCTGCTACAGGTATAGCAGGAGTGCTTGGTGGGACAAGCAAGTAGATGGTATGAGAGGTGATGTACTTCTTCTGCCATTTAGACTATGCTTCCTCTTGCTCCTGCCGAAGAAATTCAAAGCTCTCATTGGATGCTCCTTCTACATTTTGATTGGTCATGGGCCAGGGATTCTCATGAGTCAGTGATGTGTTATCTTTTCTCAAGGAAACTTTGAGATCGTCCTTGAAGCACTTTCTCTGTTCTCCTGGTAACCTGTTGCTCAGAGTAGCACTCCTGTTATGGGAGTCTGACGCTGGGCGAATGAATGAAGCAGCTTGCCCTTTGGAAATCACTGGGTATAATTACAGCCTCATTTCTGGGGGTGCTGGTCTGGGAGTGGAGGCAGGTCTTGCTTTGCCTATCCTGCCGGTGTATTTGGAGGACGTTGTGGAAACATATTTTGTTGGTGGTACACTTTTTATTGAAGAATTAATGTCTGGCACTACTTAAGGATGGCATCACCTTCCGTGCAGATCATGCTGTATTGTCACACACACTCATGTAGGCATTAAATTTAGCAAGAATTAATAAGGTAACAAATCATCAGTGCTCAGTGCCAGCATGGAGACCGCTGCTTCTTTTGGAATCTCTCCATTATTAGAAGAAACACTGCAAGTGCATCTTTATCATACTCTGGTTTGCGTTCCATGGCCCATGCAAGAAGGAGGCGTGATTGTGGCTTGGAACTTCTGCTGCCTTTAGTTAAGTTAGTCGGGGTGTTCTGTGCAACATTCTTAACTGCAACACATCCAGGCAAAGCTGACGTGAAAACTATCAGGCAATTTTCATAACATGTCATTACGTCTATGTAAGACACACTGATGCCAGAAGGAGTGGGAACTCATAGAGAATGAGACAACAGCTAAGCTGGTTAATGGTTAGTTACACTGGTTGACCTATAGGTTAACCAACCAAGGTTATGTTTGGTTAACAGGTTGCTCTCGGTTTCACATTTTTCATATTTCTGTAGATTATAGGAGGCCATTTGCCCTATTGAGTCTATACTGGTTCTTGGAGCATTTCCATGAGGTCCATTCCCCACCTGCTGCCCACATCTAGTTCCTTAACCTGTTCTCTCACACATGCCCATTAACACCGCACTGATTCTCCCACTACCTACCTACACTGAATGTCTCTGGGATGGGCGAAGAAACCAGGGCACTCTGAACACCTCAGTTGGTGATGCTTTTATTCTGCGTGCCTCTGGGATTAGGAAAATCACCCAGCTTTCCCACTCTTGATTGTCATCGACGAGCCTTGTTGTGATGAGGCAATGCTGTGATGCTCTCCAAACTGCGCAGCCTGCCCAGCTGAGTTGCATTTGAAGACAAGTTGTGTGTTGACAATCCTCAGTAAGCCAGGGTGAACAAATGAGTGGAGCCACTGGGAACAATCCATTGTACAGTGAACAATATCAATTTACTCAGAAGAGAGTCAACCTAAAGAGTGGAGGAAACAGAACCTTATGACCAAAACTACAGTAACTTCTCCCGATAAAAGGCATTGAGTATAGAGTTGGGACGTTATGTTGCAGTTGTATAAGTCGTTGGTGAGGCCGCACTTTGGTCACCCTGTTATGGGAAAGACAAGCTTAAACTGGAAAGAGCGCAGAAAAGATTTACGAGGATGTTGCCAGGACTAGAGGGCCTGAGTTATAGGGAGAGGTTGGCCAGGCTAGGTCTTTATTCCTTGGAGCGCAGGAGAATGAGGAGTGATCTCATAGAGGTTTATAAAATCATGGGGGGCATAGATAAGGTGGATGGTAACAGTCTTTTCCCCAGGGTAGGGGAGTCCAAAACTAGGGGGCATAGATTTAGGGTGAGAGGGGAAAGATTTAAAAGGGACTTGAGGGGCAACTTTTTCACACAGAGGGTGGTGAGTATATGGAATGAGCTGTCAGAGGAAGTGGTTGAGGCAGGTATAATTTAAGAAACACTTGGATAGGTACATGGAGGGGCGGGCTTAGAGGGATAAGGGCCGAATGCAGGAAATTGAGACTAGCTGGGTGGGCGCCAAGGCCGGCATGGCCTCGTTGGGCCGAAGGGCCTGTGTCCGTGCTGTATTTCTCAATGACTCTATGACTCTAAAAGCAGGATAATTTCTCTAGATAAGTGCAATGAGTGGAGGAAAGGTATATAAAAAATCATGCCCACAAAATCAATTCCAGTCACTTTCTTCAAAAAGATCACTGGCTTGCAATGCCTACATGGGTGAAATGTTGTCCCTATTACATGAGATCCTGGCATTTTTGTAGGTTTGAGAGAACACTGCCTGCAATTCCATCCACGTTTCCTTAAGGCTCCCCACAAAAGGCCCAGCGACTTGCCCACAAATCAAAGCAATTTATCAAGATCATTTTTATATTGATTTCCAGTGTTTTAGTGACAGGGCAGAGCTGGCACTTACTGCTCGTATCCAGTTAGCCTGAGAAGGTGATGGGGCACCTCTTCAAACCACTGTGGGGCACTGCTTTGGTTAGCAGAAAGAAGTGCAGCATATCTGTCATTGGTAGGTTGGATAGAGCGTGTAGTACCGGGACAAATCGAGCTGGCTGTGGGCAGGTGAGTCTGAAGGGATGAGTTGAGTACCAAAGACCAGGTACTTGGGACCTCAGTGGTCACATTCGCTGAAGCTAAGTCGATGCTGAGGCCTCTCTACATCTGTCCAGATGAAAGGTCTCGACCTGAAATGCCGATGGTCCATTTCTCTTCACAGCTGCGGCCTGGCCTGCTGAATTCCTCCAGCATCTTGTGTGTTGCTCCAGATTCCAGCATCTGCAGTCTCTTGTGTCTCCTCTCTGTACCTTGCTGCCTGACCTCAGAATCAGAGCCCCAGGATGATTGATCTAATACACCCAAACCAGATTAGTATGGGCATGGTGAGAGTGTGGGTGTGGTGAGTCCAGGACAACAGTGTGTTGTTTTTAGGGCTTTATGAAAAGCATTTGAGGGGATGATTGTTTGGATCTCATCATCTACCTCGTTGTGACCTTCCACCTTATTGTCTACCTGCACTGCACTTTCTCTATAGATGTGACACTTTACTCTGCATTCTGTCTTTACCTTGTACTACCTCAATGCACTGTGTAATGAATTAATCTGTATGAATGCTATGCAAGACAGGTTTTTCATTGTACCTTGATAAAAGTGACAATAATAAACCAATTCTAATTCCAATTCCAAAAAACAGCTGAAACCTCAACTGTATTTTTAGATGGCCAATTATTTCTGGTAACCTCGGCAGAGCAGTGCTAAGTTGTCAGTGTTTGCTAGGTGTGATTGTTCTTACATGTGTGATAACTATTTCACAGGTCAGCATCATTTCTTCACTTCCTCTGCCTTCACCTGTCCTTCACCCCCCACCCAGGGTCCGCGTAGTCTGCAACCAGCCAAGCATTTCTAAGCACGCATTCTTTGTTGAAAGTCTGGACAGTCCCATTTTCTGCCCCTTTGCCTTCTGATGAGAGGCAGATATCGCTCGATTCCCCAAGCCATTTCTCTACATCTGTAGAACTAGATGGGGAAGGCATTGAAATTATTCAGTGGTCGCCTCCCCACTCCTATAACAAACCAACCACACACATTGTTGAGCTCAGCAAAGGATAGAAAACTCATTTTATCAATGGCTATTTTATATTTTCACAGGGAATTGCAGTAAAGCCAATGTATTCAATGGGCTATGCTTTGCTTCTGCAAGTGCAGTTACTCCCATCTTTTTATAGAGTAATGAGTGGCTTATTGAGTGTATAGATGCACCATAGAGAGCATCCTATCCAGATGCATCACGGCTTGGTATGGCAACTGCTATGCCCAGGACCACAACAAATTGCAGGATTGTGTACAAAGCTCAGTCCATCGTGAACACCAGCTTCCCCTCCATGGACTCTGTCTACACTTCCCACTGCCTCAGGAAAGCAGCCAACATAATCAAAGACCCCTCCTGTCCCAAAAATTCTCTCTTCTCCCTTTTTCCATCAGGCAGAAGATACAAAAGCTTGTGAACACTCGCTGCCAGGCTCGAGGACAGCTTCTATCCTGCTGTTACAAGACTATTGAACGGAACCCTTTTATGATAAAGATGAACCCTTGACCTCACAATCTACCTCGTCATGGCCCTTGCACCTTATTGTCTACCTGCACTGCACTTTCTCTGTAACTGTAACACTATATTTTGCATTCTGTTAATGCTTTTCCCTTGTACTACCTCAAAGTACTTATGTTTCGAAATGATCTGTATGAATGGCATGCAAAACAAAGTTTTTCACTGTGTCTCAGTACATATGATAATATTAAACCAATTACTAATTTTCCTCTTGCTCTGGAGTCACCTACACACAGTAGGTCAAATGCTCACTCTGAATACTTGAGCAGGTGGTACAAGCTGAAACCACAAAGCAGTCCTGTAGGAATACCACACAGTCAGAAGTGCTTCTTTCTACTGAATCATTAAACTTAAGCCTCACCTGCATTATCTTGTGGATATTAAAGATTTCCCCTAGAAACACCACCAGAGAAAATTTAGGAGAGTTTATCTCATAGCATCTTGTAGTGCAGAAGTTCTCACTTTCCATCAAGATAACAGTGAGCGCACTTCAAGGGTAACTTAGTGGCTGAGAAACATGCTGGGGAGTTACGTTATTCAAATTTTGTGTGATGGTGGACTTGCAGTGAAACGGGTAGTCACTGTCAGTCTTGATACGTTACAGAGATAGTTGTGTTTCATTCCTGGACTACTGCTGGACTTTACCCATGTGATCTCAGCTCCAGGCCGATGTGTGACACAAGTAAACACCGTTGCAATGGAATACACCAGAAAGCACTTTGGGTTACACCACAGCAGACTAACTTTGAGTGTTGACAGAATAAGATAAGGAATTTAATGGTTTTAAGAGAAATCGCTTGTTTGTGAACACAGTATCTGTGTGTTTTCAAAGTCAGCCTTCCCCTTCCTCCCCTCCACGAACCTTTGAGCCAACCAACAGATGGTGTAAAGGTTCATCATTGAGTTCATCATTCACCACCACCCCAATCGTCTGCTCCTGAGGCAGAGCGCAACTGGGCTTCTACAAGGAAAGGTTGGTTTAAGTCATTGCATTTTTTAATAATGCATTTGTTGATAATTGCCTTTATGTGGGAGCGCATTGACTTTCAATTACTTCATACAGTAACGTTACACGCTCTGTTGAAAAATAGTCAAAGTGAATGTGTTAGTTTGCACAATGGATCCAGCTGTTGATTGGTTTAAATATACTGAAAGGCCTTAGACCCATTGAATGAGCAACCATCAACGTTGCTTTACCTGTGGTACAATTGAGAGGTCATTGTGCTTATTTTGCTTAATTTGAGGAAGCAAGGGCAAGACCCTCAATGCTAGGACTTCACCAGGGTTCCATTGAATAATTATGATGAGATCGCTGTGGCGGTGTTGAAAGTCCACTATTGTAAGGTGGTGGAAACTAGAAAGAGGTGGGGTGCATAAATTAAGAACCCGGCGTATTGGAGTAAATGTGTTAACATGGGTGAAAACTGGATGTCATATAGAAAACAATGAGCTGGAATAAATGGGTCCTTTTCAGGCTGGAGGGATGTAACTAGTGGAGTACCCCAGGGATTGGTTCTTGGCCCTCAGTTGGTTGCTATTTACATTAATAACCTGGATGAGGGAACGAAATGTAAGGTTTGCAAGTATGCCAAAAATAGGCAGAAGGGCATATTGTGATGAGAACATTGTGATTCTGCCGTAGGATACAGATAGATTGAGTGATTAGGTGAAAACCTGGCAAATGCAGTTTAATGTGGGGAAGTGTGAGGTCATTCACTTTGGTACGAGGAATCAAAAGGCAGATTATTATTTAAATGGAGGGGGGCTGAAAATAGAACATAGAACACTACAGCACAGTACAGGCCCTTTGGCCCACAATGTTGTGCCAGCATTTTATCCTGCTCTAAGAGAGAGGGATCTGGGTGTTCTAGTGCATGAATCACAAGAAGTTAGTAGGCAGGTCCAACAGGTAGTTAAGAAGGCAAGTGAAATGTTGGCCTTTATTCTGAAGGGGGTGGCGTTTAAGAATAAAGGGAACTTTTGTTACAGTCTACAGGGTGTTGCTGAGGCCACACCTGGAATGCTGTGCACAGTTTTGGTCCTCTTACCTAAGCATTGGAGGCAGTCCAGAGGACATTCACCAGGCTAATTCCTGGGATGAGAGTTTTCCTATCAAGAGAGGTTAGACAGTTTGGGTCTGTATTCTTTGGAGTTTGGGAGAATGAGGGGTGAACTTCCTCAAACATATAAGGTCCTAAGGGAGCTTGACAGGGTAGATATTGAGATGTTTTCATCAGTGGGAGAGTCATGAATAAGGGCTAGTGGGAAGATCATGAACAAGGGGATATAGCTACAAAATAAGGGGCCAGTCATTTAAAACTGAGGTGCATAGACCTTTCTTCTCTCAGACAGTAGTGAATCTCTGGAATTCCCTGCCCCTGAGGGTGGTGGAGACCAGATCATTAGATATATTTAGATGTGAAGATTGTTTTGTTTCAGAAACTGAATGAAAGCAATCAAATTTCAAAGGAGGTTTAGGAGGAGTTAAAACTCCTCAGTTACCAAGGGGGGGAGTTGAAGTGTAGGTCAGCTGTGATCAAATGGAGTGGTAGAGATGGAAGTGCGACCAGCTGGGCCATGGCTGACATCGCTTCAACAACTGAAAGGGTTGAATGGTCTTTTCCTGTTCTGTCTGGACCATGGGTCAGGAGGAGGAGGATCCAACTACTGCCAGTAAAAGACCCTGAGTGGCCTTGAACTGCAGAGGTCCTGTTTGACTTGTCTGACAGTGGAGTGACATTTAACCACATTGATAATGCAGGGCAGATTCTGGAATATTGGAGCACATAGGCTAATACATCTGTTACACATCTGTCTCAATTGCAATTCCTATAATTTTTCATGGCAGCTGGAAACACTCAACCTCGGGCATGGAGGGAATATGATTAAACTCCAGGAATTCTTCCCAACCTCTTATGGAGGTGGAAATTCTAGTGGGTCTCAGAGACTTTAATCTCACAGAAAACAGCCTTCCCTATGTGGGGATATATCCAGTGGAGGTATACAGCATGGAAACAGGCACTTCAGCCTACCAAACTCCACCAATAAGTAGTGGACTCAAGCCCAATACAGCATGGGCACATCCCTCCCCACCATCGGAAGTATCTGTAGGAGGTGCTGCCTCAAGAAGGCAATGTCTATCATTAAAGATCCCCACCATCTGGGCCATGCCATCTTCTTGCAGCTACCATCGGGCAGGAGGTATAGAAGCCCGAAGTCCCACACCACCAGGTACAAGAACAGCTAATTCCCTTCAACCATTTGGTTCTTAAACCACCCTGCACAACCTTAATCACTACCTCAGTAGAGCAACACTATGACTACTTTGCACTGCAATGGATTTGGTTTCTCTTATTCTAATTGTGTTCTTTCTAGTAAAAATTGTGTTTAATATGTTTTTCTTTTGAATGTTGTGTAAGTGATGCTATGTATGTACCTGTGATGCTGCTGCAAGTTTTTCATTGCACCTGTGCGTACATGTACTTGTGCAGATGACAATAAACTCGACTTTGGTTTTTGACTTTGACTTTAACAAATGTTCTCGAGCCATCAACCACCCATTTACATCAATCCTACACTAAAAGCTATTTAATTCTTCCAACATTCCCAACAACTTCCTTAGATTCCACCACCCGCCTGCATACAAGGGGCAGTTTACAGTGGCCAATTAACCTACTAACCTGCATGTCTTAGGGATGTGGGAGGAAACTGGATCATCCAGGGAAAACCCACAAGGAGAACGTGTGAACCGCACACAGACAGCGCCCGAGGTTAGGATTGGACCCAGGTCACTGGTGCTAAGAAGCAGCAGCCCTACTCGCTCTGCCACTGACCATTCTAGTGGGAAACACAGTCTAACATGGTTGTGATTCCAGCGATTACATCAATGGTGGGTCTGTCTGTGGGTGGGATGGATGGAAGGGGTTGTTGAATGAACTGGGAACATTGAGAGAATGGATAAAGACTCTTTACCTGGGAGCTTTAGCGGTGAGCTGACCCTGAGATCTATCAATCCACAACTGCAGGCAATTGTGGCTTTGGGAGTCTGAGCCACTCAGTTGTGTGTCGGAAGTCTGCCACACGTTCCCTAGGGCCCTGGCAATTTTTGTAAGTCACCAGTGACTCCAGCTCAAAACCTGGAGAGCTTCCTGACTTGAGGGGTTGGTTATTTACTGGTGAACTTTCTTAGTATTGGTATTGGCTTATTATTGTCACGTGTACTGAGATACTGTGAAAATCTTAGTTTTGCAAGCTCTCCATACAGATCGATTCAAAACATAAGTACTTTGAGGTAGTACAAGGGAAGAGCAGAATGCAGAATATAGAACATAGAACACTACAGCACAGTACCGGCCCTTCGGCCCATAATGTTGTGCTGACATTTTATCTTGCTCTAAGATCTATCTAACCCTTCCCTCCCACATAGCCACCTATTTTTCTATCATTCATGTGTCTATCTAAGAGTATATTAAATGTCCCTAATGTATCTGTCCCTTCAACCTCTGCCGGCAGTGCATTCCATGCACCCACCACTCTCTGTGTAAAAAACTTACCCCTGACATCCCCCTTATACCTTCCTCCAATCACCTTAAAATTATGTCCCCTCATGTTAGCCATTGTTGCCCTGGGGAAAAGTCTCTGACTGTTCACTCGATCTATATCTCTTATCATCTTGTACACCTCTATCATGTCACCTCTCATCCTCCTTTTCTCCAAAGAGAAAAGCCCGAGCTCGCTCAACCTATCCTCATAAGAGATGCTCTCCAATCCAGGCAGCATCCTGTTAAATCTCCTCTGCACCCTCTCTAGAGCTTCCACATCCTTTCTATAATGAGGCGACCAGAACTGAACACAATATAGTCTTACAATTACAGAGAAAGTGCAGCACGGATAGACATTAAGGTGCAAGGGTCACGACAAGGTAGATTGTGAGGTCAAGAGTTCATCTTTAACATACAAGAGGTCCATTCAAGAGTCTTGTAGCAGTGGGATAGAAGCTGTCCTTGAGCTTGGTGGTGTGTATTTTCAAGCTTTTGTATCTCCTGCGTATGGAAGGGGGAAGAGAGAATGTCCGGGGTGGGAGGGGTCTTTGATTCTGTTGGCTGCTTTTCTGAGGCAGCAAGAAGTACAGACAGAGTCCATGGAGGGGAGGCTAGTTGAAAGTTGCAGGTGATAACAAAATCAAAGGTATGAGAATGGGTAGGAGAATTTTGTTGTGTTAGCGATAATCTTGTTAGGATTGTCAACAGCTTAGGGCACTCCAACTGTGAATGGAAAATGGATGGATCTGTTGTAGCTGGTCGCGGCGCGTTTCTGAAGGAAAACTTGGAGACGAGGAGGTTGAGTTCGAAAGCACACTTTACTTCACAGAACAAAACGTGCGTCCCCAAAAGTACCTGAGAGCCTCTCCGGGCCCACGTGGGGCGGACCTGACGTGAGGTCCCCGTCGGAAGGCCCGCCCCGCGGTTCGCTCACGACACGCTCCTGTGCGTCTGCCCACGGCTGCTGATGGCGGTTCGAGTCCCGTGTGTACGGGCCGCTACACTGTACAAATTTCGGATGGGGTGACCTTTTTTCCTTTCAGTTTTCCTGACTTCTGACTCCTGAGTGGGTGCCAAGCTAAACTACTCCAGGATAGTAATTGAACAGACGGAAAAGCCCAGGCTGGCACAGGACTTTATTGCAACAGTCCCACATTGTCAATATTAAGCCAAAGCCTCTTCCACTAAAACTCCTGGAGACATGCATTCCTCTGATTCTGGCCTCATGCCTGCCCCCTGTTGTCATCTCCATTTAAATGCTAAACTCTGGAATCATGCTGAATCTCACCAAAGTTACCCCCTTTTAAGATGCTTCTACCTCCACAGGCAAACCTCTGAATATCTGCCTTAATATTTCCTGGTGTGGCTCGGTGTTAGATTTTGGTCGATGACGCTCCTGTGGGAGCCCTGGAGATGGGTTACTACATTTTAAAGGCGCTATGTAAATGCAGGTCTTTGCACTGCGATCGGCTGCCAGGACAGTGTTTGAGGAGAAACCGAGATCTCAGGGCAACATTTGGGGTTCATTGCACTGCCTGGTTAATGAATCACGTGACACCACCAGGCACATCCCACACAACCTTTCACTGCAGTTAGATGCTCAATGAATGCAAGCAGCCTCATTATCACCTCTGTCAATGTAACCACAGTTTGAAATCCAAGGCTGCATCCATGGATTATACCCTGCCTCTTTCACTTTGATACCATGAGGGACAGATGTACATTGTCTAAGTCAATTGCTCTGAATCCAGGCAGATTTTGTTCTTTGAAATGATGTAGAGAGCTGGCATCACTTTGTTGACCTGTTTCGTTTGACCATTTAGCAGTAAATATTAGTCTGGCATCCAGAAGGTTGCCCTTTGTCGGCATGGACCAGTTGGGCTGAAGGGCCTGTTTCTATGCTGTATTACTCTATGACTAGTAGAGAGCTGGTATAGACATGTAGCTTTAGTGTACAAGTTTGTACAGCCTCCTTTTGCACTGTAACTTTTCTATGATTAATTTCTCCCCTGAAGTGAGCTATGTTCAATTCCTTGACATATTATTCCCTACTTTGGCTGTATCTACCTCTTTCCACTCTATTATATTTCCATATCATATGAGTAAAGACTCTTGATTCACATTTCACAATGGAGATTCTTTCTAAGAAAAACAACCAAAAGACTTTGGACACATTTTTGAGGGAAGGACTCTCTTGTAATTGTTTTGGGGCAATGATTGTCATTTAAACAAATTGAATGAGATAGTTCTTGCATGATTGCACATTATAACAGATATGATCAAGGTAAATCCAGCGAGGTTAAATACAAAGGTCACCAATGTTGGAGCAATTCAGTTCAGGAACGAACAAGGGACTAGAATTGGAAGGGTTCAGAGAACTCAGAAGATTGTTGGGTTAGAGGAAAACAACAGAGATAGGGAGGTATGAGACCTTGGAGGAATCTGAAAACAAGGATGAGAATTTTACTAAAAGATAAGTACTGGCAGGGCTGTTTAGAACCAGCAGTTGCAGTCTCAAGGGATTGGCCATTCAGGACAGAGTTGAGAAGAAATTTCTTCCCCCAGAAGTTAAAGACTCTTTGGAATTCTTTACCCAAGAGGTTTAGTCGCCGAGTATATTCAATGGATATGAAGGGAATCAAGGGATATGGAGTTAGTACCTAAAAGTGGAACTGAGTAAAGGAGCAACCATGAGCTGGCATGATGGGCCAAATGTCCTACTCCTGCTTCTGTTTCTTATGTTCTTACATTTTATTCTTATGTATTATCAGTTCCTCCCATCTGCCAATGAACTTTGGCACAGATCCTGCTCAAGTTTAGAAAGTGATCATCAAAGAGTTTTTTGCAGGCTGTAATTAGTGAGAGTACTGCCTTGGCTATAAAGGGGCTTTCTTTCTCCCCTCACTCCATGAACTTCCTTGTTGCTGGCTCTAGAGCCACCATTACTAATTAGCTGCAGACCTCAATATTGTGTGTTAAAGCATCCCTTTCACCACAGGGTCATTTTCAAACAGATCTCAGTACCAAGCCACACCTAATATATAGGAATAGATGACACAACCTTATGGGTTTGAAAAGGGAAAAAGGGATTTAGAGAAATGTAGAGATTTACGAATAAATAACAGAAATGAGACTGGAGGACAATGACTTCTTCCTGATACAACAGGAAGGGGAATGTAAAGAGAAAGATTCTCTCGGTCTCCCTTCAATGCAGAGTTGGCAAAGGCATACTTTATTTGAGCCCAGTTCGTTATTCTTTTCTCCTTTTTATAATAATGTTACGAAAAGACAAAGGCTGATCTGTCATATGTCAAGGTACTTAGTGGCACTTGTAGTCAATGCCATCCATTTGGTTCTGTTGCAACCAATAACCAATGATACCCACCCAGCATGTTTACTGTTAAGATGAATTTCTCCCTCGAAAGTATTTCTCTTCCAATGGGATGAGGTTAGATGGTCTCAGAAAGCAGTCATTGAGCTCAGCTCATGAGTGGGTGTGAATTAACAAGCTTTTTTATTCACACATCTCTATCACTTCCCTTGCACTTTTAGCCCTATGATTCCCATGATCTATAAGATATTTGTTCAGTGAAAATGGTACAGAAATAGAAAGCACAATTTCACATAAACAGAATTAGAGCAGCAGTAAAGAAACTGTCCTCCTTTTGTTGCTTGAAGGTGGGAGATGACTTGAAACACTCTTTAAGTCAATCAGATACCTACTGAACCACACAGACCAGTAGAAAGAGCTGTGATAAAAATATTACAGGCATTATTTCAGTTAAAATTTAATTTGCAGCATTTCAGCTGCAATATTCAAAAACGACCACTGGCATTAATAAAAGCTCTAATGGAAATATTAGTCTGTGTAAATTGGATTATAAAAATACTGCATTTCAATTGACCTGTTGTTTCCTAATTGTTTATAGCTTTAGTTGTTATTCAGGAGCGTTGGGCAGGATTGCAAAATCATTCAGATTAAAAATAATGGTAAAAATTTGATTGAATTATGCTCCAGACCAGGCGTGTTGTTCGTACATGCAGAATCACATGTAAATGAAACAGAAACATACTGACACAACGGTCTGGGTTTGGAGAATTAATAGGGCTTTGTACTCAGGTCTCGTGAATCACAAGCGCCATCTATTGGCAGTTGCTTATTTAGACACCATTTCAGCCTCAGATTAGGTTGCAATTAGTTCCTGAATTGAAATGTAATGGGGTGATTAAAGGTCTATTCAGAATGATGTGAACAATCCCTATTGGGGGGAAAGGAAAACAGATAGTAATATTTGTTGGGCATAAGCTGATGTTAACAACCAAGACATATGTGTATATTTCTTCCTGCTGCTCTTCTCCACTGCCTCCTCCATCCCACATGGATTATAAAGCTTGAAATTCTATCCCAAAGCAGAGCACTTTTTACCAGCAAAATGCACTTTGGTAAAGTGTAGAGTGCTTAGGTAGGAAATGCACTTGAGCCATAATGGTCTCTAATGCTGGGCAGTGTATGATTGACATTGCTGATGTGATGTCCTTGTGCAAATTCCGTGGAATCTCCAGGGATGTCCCCAGCATCTTTTTCTCAACTTTACAAAAGGGATTCGTCCTGGAAAATGTGAAGTGAAATTTCGTAAACCAAAAAGGTAGGGCAAAATGTATTTTGGGCACTCACAATAATCCCTGCCCTGTGGGGGGTGCCCAGTTCTGTTGGCATGATAACCCATCAGCCATCGGAGATGTGTCATCCCCACTGTCGTCACTCACCTGTCGCTCCAGGGCAAATCTGCCTCAAATCGAACCCCTGCAACTTTGCACCTGATGTGCTCTTTGCACGCATGATCCCACACAAGGGTTAGGATTCCAAGAGCCATGGGCTCACAGCATGTTGCAGGCATTAGAAAATGGCTTTGTTGTATAGACATGCACGAAGCTGGCATTTCTTTCCTTCACCCTCTCCTACCCCAACCCCTCCACCACCCTCCAGAGCTGTTTTAATGCTGGCTTTAAAGCTCAGACAAATTTCTGTTGAGACGCAGACCTAAACATCTCTGCAAGATAAGACAGAAATGTATTTGTTTCCTCTGTTTCCCAAGTGAACATTACCTAAAATGTACAGAGATTCCTTGATTTACAAATGTTCTGTTTGGGTGCACGTCTTCGATTGACAAAGTTATTTTTCAAATATTGAATAGCATGCCACTCTTAGTAATTAGGAATACATTATACTGCAATGCCCATAATACATTTCACCCCACCTTTTCAATTTATGAAATTTCACGTAACAAAACATTTTCCAGGAACCTAACCTTTCGTAAAATCAAGAAATGGCTGTATAGTTTGTTTACAGCATGGTAGTGTAGTGGTTAGCGTAACGCTTTACAGTGCCAACGACCCGGGTTCAAATCCGGCCGCTGTCTGTGAGGAGTTTGTATCTTCTCCCTGTGTCTGCGTGGGTTTCCTCCGGGTGCTCCGGTTTCCTCCCACATTCCAAATATGTACAGGTTAGGAAGTTGTGGGCATGCTATGTTGACACTGGAAGCGTGGCGACACTTGCGGGCTGCCCCCAGAACATTCTACGCAAAAGATGTATTTCACTGTGTGTTTCGATGTACATGTGACTAATAAAGACATCTTTTTTTTCTTTTAAAAAAACAGTGTGGGTTGAGCTATTCAGGTCTGGCAGTAAGCAGCAGCATGGTGGTGGGGTACAACCTTGGCAGCAAGTTACAGCATTGATGTGTGGTTCACTTCTGGTAACAAACTTCAGCATGATTTCGCAGTTAAGTTCCGGCAGCAAGCAACAGCATGGTTGTGCAGTATAGTTCTGGCAACAAGCTGCAAGATCGTAGTAAGCTGCAGTATAGTTGGATGGTACAGTTCTGGTAGCAAGCTGTAACATGGTTGAGTGCTACAGGTGTGGTAGGATACAGTAGTCATCTCTTTGGTATGTTCATGGATGCATCAGGTCGTTAAGCCAAAGCAGCAGTAGTTCCACCTCGAGGAGCTCACTCTCCTGAATTCTGCTCTGCACTGCCTGTTTTACGGGTTGACCATGGGAGGGAGGGAGAACCCCAAAATCAATCACTAGTAACGGGCTGTAACATGGTTGGATGGTACCGTTCTGGTAGCAGGCTGTAGGATGGTTGGATGTTAAATTGTATGGGTACATAGAAGAAAGGTAGAGAGATGAACTTGCCTTACCCTGGGAAACTGCCCCAGGACATTTCTTGTGCTAATTCCACCTAATTTCATAAGGATAGTAAGTTACACTGAGGAGTCTACATAGTGCCATCTCCAACCATGATCAAAGTGATACACACTCTACTGGCTTGTTGTCTCACCTATGTCCCTGTTCCACCGATAACTTCTGTGAAGAGGTTCAAGCTGTATCTTCCAGGGTCGTGCTGACATAATTGAAATATCTGGTCAGGACAAACAAGCCTTGTGTGGAAGTGTGTTAAAGGGAACTCTTTACCATGAGCTCCAACCAACCCTAATGTCTTTATAAATTTTACTGCTTATAAAGCTTCTCATTGTTATTTGCTGTAATATTATTTCTTACAAGCCGGGGGCACTGGTGAAGTGATTCAATGCAGGAAAGACATAGAGACTGGAACTCGGGGAGCATTGAGATCCCTGTAGGGCTGGAGGAGATGGGGAGGTCATGGCCAAGGAAAGTCTTAAAATCAAGGATAAGGATTTTAAATGTGAGGTAGTATGGAGGTCAGCAAGCACAGCTGGGTGGCGCGGCTTGGTGTGACTTTGAACATGGCGTTGGAGTATTGAATCACCTCAGAATCATGGAAGGTAGAACAGGGGTGCCCAGCAAGGAGTGTCGTGGAATAAAAACCAAACTGCTGGAGGAACTCAGGACTGGATGAAGATGTAGGGTCTTGACCTGAAACATCGACTGTCCATTTCCCTCCGCAGGTGTTGTCTGATCTGCTAAGTTCCTCCAGCAGTTTTTTTGCTCCAGATTCCAGCATCTGCAGTGTCTTGTGTCTCCAGTGTATTTGGAATAGTACATAGAACACTACAGCACAGTGAAGGCCCTTTGGCCCACAATGTTGTGCCGACATTTTATCCTGCTCGAAGATCTATCTAATCCTTCCCTCCCACATCGCCCTCCCCCCCCATTTCTCTAGCATTCATGTATCTAAGAGTCTCTTAAATGTCCCTAATGTATCTGCCCTCACAACCTCTGCTGGCAGTGCATTCCACACACCCACCACTCTTTGTGTAAAAAACTTACCCCTGACATCTCCCTTATACCTTTCTCCAATCACCTTAAAATTATGTCCCCTCGTGTTAGCCATTGTCGCCCTGGGAAAAAGTCTCTGACTGTCCACTCGGTCTATGCCTCTTATCATCTTGAATAGTCAGGTTCAGAGGTAAGAAAGGTGTGAATGAGGCTTTCAGCAGGAAATAAGCTGAGGCTGGGTCAAAGTTAACTGCTGTTAAAAAGTAGGCAGTTGTTAAAAAGTAGGCAGTTGTATCTACGGTACAGATATATGGTCCAGTGCTGGTACTGGGGTCAGACTTAACACCAAGTTTGGAAACAGTCAGGTTTCAAACAGTAGTCAGGCAGAGGAATGGTGCCAATGGTTAGTGAGAGGAGCTTGTGACAATAGCTGTTCTCCTTCCAGCATTTAGTTGGATAAAATGTTCACTCACCCTGTAATACATATTGGAACAAGTAGTCAAGTAATTTCAAGAAAGTGGAGGACTCAAAGGAGCTGGTGTTGATGTGGGTGTTGTCCAGATGGAAACCAGTGCCTTGTTTTCAGATGATGTTGCTGAGGAGAAGTAAATGGCAGGGAAGTAGAAGGGAGCCAGGGATTGATCAGCTGGAGGCACCAGAGGTAACAATGCAGGCACAGGCAGAGAAACAGTCGCTAATGAGTCTATGCTGATGACTGGATGGATAAGAATGGAGTCACAATGTGTATGGTGAACAGGGCTTGGTGCAAGGATGGAAGTTAGTGGTGAACCATTGAAGACTTATGATGTGGTCAATGGTGTCAAAGGCTGCAGACTGGTTGTGGAGGATGAAGAGAAATATTTACCTTTACCACAGTGAGGTGTGTGTGTGTGTGTGTGCATGCGTGTGTATATGTGTCTGCCTGTGTGTGTGTGCTGTGTGAGAGAGAGAACATGAGAATTTTGAATAGGAGCCAGTCATTCAGCTGCATGAGTCAGCTGCACTGTTCGCTGATATTGGCTGATCTGATCTTGGCCTCAGCTGCACTTTCCTGTCTAACCCCCATAATCCCTGATCTAAAATTCTGGCCTGAAAATGTTTAATGACTTAACAAGCACAGCTCTCTGGGGTAGAGAAATCCCTCTGAGAAACAAAATTCCTCATCATCTTCTTAAATTGGCAACCACTTATTCTGAAATTATTTAAATTTAAATTCACTGCTAATGTTGTGGGATTGGAATACAAATCTCTGAAGTTCTGTGTGTGTGCATGCGTGTGTGCGTGTGTGCGCGTGTGTGTGTGTGTGTCTGGTCCGTGTGTGCGTACCCTGTGTGTGTGTGTGTGTGTGTGTGTGTGTGTGTGTGTGTGTGCGCGTCTGGTCTGTGTGTGTCTGCTCCATGTGCGTACCCTGTGTGTGTGTGTGGGGTCTGTGTGTGCGTAACCTGTGTGTGTGTGTGTGTGTGTGTGTGTGTGTGTGTGTGTTTGCTCCATGTGCATACCGTGTGTGTGTGTGTGTGTGTGTGTGTGTGTGTGTGTGTGTGTGTCTGGTCTGTGTGTGCATACTCTGTGTGCGTGTGTGTTTGGCAGCAGTCCTGAAGCGAATTGCTTGAATGCTTCACACAGAAATTTATTGGGTGATTTGCTTTTTAAAAAAAACTCCAATTGGTCTTTGATGAAATAGCTTTGGAAAACAAATGCAGGAGTTATATCTTTTACAAGCCATGATAAAGTTTGACAAATTATATATTTGAGAATTACGAGGTTTTCTTTGAGCACAAACACCAGCATAAATGTAGTCATTTATTGTTCATGGAAATTTGCAGTAAATGTTTGCCTTTATCTGCATTTATTCTACTCGTAGTTTTAGTCCCACTCTCAATCAATTAGTAATAATACCTTTACAGTCATGAAAAGTGAGAGATTTGACCCACAAAAATTGTCAATTTTTTGAAGAAAATGATTCTACCAGCCATGGAAAAAATGCTACAGAATCTATATTTTTTTAATTATAAATTTATAATTACCCAAGGGCTAAGGAGACCTCATTAGTTTTAGGAATGCTCAATTTACAGCGCAGCTTCAGGGAAGGGCAACATTTGGAGGAGCGGTGTTTTAAATATTTATGTTCCCTGTGGTTAGTTCTTGTCAATGTTTTCTCAATTATAAATCCCTCTGCCCATTAAAAGAAGTCCTCATGTCGACATATCACAGTAAGTACACCCTCGCACCAGTGGTCGTGCTGTGGCCTCTCTGTTGACATCTCCTGGACACAATCTACACCATTGAGAAGTTCCTATACTCCAAACAGTTCTACCTGCCCACTTTACAAATTTCTATTCTTTTTTCCTACTTCACCTTGAAAGTAATCAAATGAGGAAAGCAAGGATGAAATATATCCCTTTTCAGTTATATCTGCACACCCTGGTCCCTTGTTCTAGCACCTCTTAAGCTGTAGACTATACTGGCTCTTGGCTCATTGTAGTGGATTAAAAGTCTTGGGACTTGCTCCCCTTAGATTGCTGTCAGTTTTGGGAGGTTTCCTTATTCTTGGGAGTTAAAGTTACGCTGTGATGATTTGATGCACCTTTCTATGTACCTTCCTTGTTTTGTTTTTCCATTGTGATCTCCTGGTCCTCCAAGCTTAGTTGGAGAGCCTTCCAAATCTGCTTTTAGCCATCAGAGCTCCCAGTCCTTATGGGGGAATAGTTTAATGATTTGTTCTAATGAACCTGCCTCTTTTAAATCTCTTATCCCACTCCCTCTCACCACAACAAGCTTCAAAGTATGCCAGTGATTGTATTCAATTATGGTGGGTGTGGATAATGTTGAGGGAATGATAAAGAGCATGATATTCCAGTGGTTAATTTATTGGAGATATCCGTGTCTCTGGACTGATGATCTCTGGAGTTAAATCTTTGGAGCTGGGTAATTTAAAGACCAGTCTGTTAAATAATCTGGAGTTAAATAACAGTGAAACGTCTGGGTGGTCATCATGGAGCAGATGGCTTGAGCCAGCGCCTACCGCCACACCTCAGAAGTGTGGCCACAGCATGCCCTCCTTGACAAATGTCAGCGATTCTGCCGCATTCCCAACCGAGTTGGCATGCTGACACGGTGTCGAATTCCTTGTTGCATTGGTGCGTCCAAGGTTGGGAGGAAGGGGTGTCCTGTGACCAGCCCTTTGTCAGAACTCTCCTTCCTGTTGCGTGTTTCCTATACTTTCTGTTTTTATTTCAGATTTCCAGCATCTGCAGTTTTAGGATTTTCATCTTTGAAGATCTCATAATTGTAAGTCTTCATTTCAGGCCAGTCACACCCTGAAGTGTGAGGGCTGTAGCGACCATGTTTCCGATGAGCAACACCTTAAATGAAATGCAAGCTAGCTCACGGTGGCTGATAACATTGTAGAGTCATAGAGAGATACAACAAGCAAACAGGCCTTTCACTCCACTGGGTTCACGTCATCAACCATCCATTTACACTAATCCTACGTTAATCCTCCACATCCTCATCAGCTCCCCCCAGATTCTATCACTTACCTACACACTTAGGGCAATTTACAGTGTCCAATGAACCTATCAATTCACATGCCTTTGGGATGCGGGAGGAAACCAGAGTACAAGATGTTGGTGAGTCCGCACTTGGAGTATTGTGCGCAGTTCTGTTCGCTTACCCAGGGGAAGGATGTCCTTAAGCTGGAAAGGGTGCCGGAAAGATTCACAAAGGTGTTACCAGGACTGGAGGCCTGGAGGGCTGGGACTTGAGGCTGAGGGGCGATCTCATAGAGGTATATAAAATCATGAGGGGCATAGGTAAGGTGAATGGTCACAGCTGTTTTCCCATGGTAGGGGAGAATAAAACTCTAGAGAGGGCATAAGTTTAAGGTGAGAGGGGAAAGATTGAAAGGGGATTTGAGGGGCAAGTTTTTCACACAGGAGGTGGTAGGTGTATGGAATGAACTGACAGAGTTAGTGGTAGAGGTGGGGATACAATTACGACATTTAAAGGACATTTAGACAGGTACACGGATAGGAAAGGTTTAGAGGGATATGGGCCAAATGCAGGTAAATGAGACTAGCTCAGGCAGGCAACTTGGTCGGCATGGAGGAGTTGGGCTGAAGGGCCTGTTTCTGTGCTGTGTAACTCTATGACTCTCTGACACCCAAGGGAAACTTACACAGACACAGGGGGAACGTGCAAACTCCACACAGACAGAACCCAAGGTGAGGATTGAACCTGGGTCTCAGGTGCTGTGAGGCAGTGGATCTACAAGCTATACCACTGTGCTGCGGGAGTGCGTAGAAAGAACCTGTTTCGCATTATCTTTCAGGCAAGTTTTCACACCCTTGCCATATCTACAGCATAGCATGTTACATCAGTGCCACATCACAATGCTATTATGACTTGGCAGTACTTTGCTGCTTTGGGCCACCTGGCAGTCTGCTGTGGTTCTATCATTGGTTCAGTGCTCACAGTTATGACTACATGTGGTCCCAGATTACTAATTTTACCAGTGATTTACACCATAGAAGTCATGTAAAGCACACTGCACTAGGGCTTCTGTAGCTGAAGTCGTGGTTTGAGGAATGTTAAGGATTACAACAGTAGCCAGTGATGAAGTGCTTTCGCTGTTTCAGACCCAGTGAGTATCATAAATATCAGTGAGACCTTTTTATCTTACGATCATTCTTTTGCATAAGGTTTTACTCAGGAGTCACTGCACATGGCCAAGGTTCAGAATTCCTTGTGCTTGTGTGGTGAAGTAAAATTTCAGGCTACACGTAAGACCACTGGGCCTGACACCAGGGACTGATTTGTGTGGGTTTAAAACTGCGATCTTCGTGAGATCATGATGATGAAATGCAGATTTTATGAATTATCATCTGATTTCTCCATTTCGCTTAATATGCTGAGTTACTAATCCATTTTGTTAAATCATTTTCAACAATGAGAGGGAATTTTATATCAAGAATCTTACGCAGAGAAAAGCTTGGAACTTGCTCAACAGGAGTAAAGAGCTAGTTGATAGCTGTTGGATTAGAATGTAGGACTAGGCAAGAAGCAAAGCAGTAATCAATAATCAATAATTGATGGAATGGATCTGGGCAGCGATCCAGGGAATGGATCATGGAATTGGATGGCAGTCCATGAAATGGACAATGGATATGGAGTGGATCACAGAGCTGGAAAATTATTAATGAACTGGATCGCAGATCTGCACGTCAATCCGTGGAATGGAGCACAGGCCTGGAGAAGATTTCATGGAACAGACTACAGATCCGGACAACATTCCATGGAAAGGATAGCAGATCTGGACAATAACCAGGGAATTAGACTATAGACCTGAACAACATTTCATAGAATGAACCATGGGTCTCAATAGCATTCCCTGGAATAAATCATAAATCTGACAATTATTCCTGAAACGGACCTCAGGTCTGGGTACCTCTTGGTGGAATAGATACAGAGTTGGGCAGCAGTGCGCAGATTACACTCTATGTACTGGATGATCATAAAGAGAGCATTTATTATTTGCTGCCGTTTCTTTTATACTTATCAGTGGGGCTTAGGAGATGAAAATTGACTTCTGCTTGGACTAGCTGGCCACTGTAATTTGAAGCAGCCAAGTTCTTAATCCATGTTTGTCCCCCTTATTGTAAATGTGATGGACTCAGAGAAAATAGAATGAAGATGTAACTGGTAAAGTGGCAATAGTGGTTTGGAATTCTAGAGATGGAGCAAGTGGTGTATCCTGGAAGTTTACTGACCACACCAAGTTCCCCTTGCTCCACACCACCATCTTCCTGACAAACGTCTTCCCACTCCCCCATCCCATAACACGACTGGCAGCTGGAAGCTGGCACTGTCAACAACAGCTTGGATTTATGTAGCATCTTTATCATTGTAAACCTTTGCAAGGGACATCACTGGAAGATAGTCAACCACAATTTGATGGTGACTTGTTGGTTATGAGTTTTAAAGAAGTGCAGAGTATTGGAGAGGTATAAAGGGGGAATTCAGGAGTTCAGGGCCTACGCAGCTCAAACATGGTCACTAAGGCTGGAGATGCTCAAGAATTAGAACATAAGAAACAAGAGGGTCATATGGGTCCTCTTGCCTGCTCTACCCTGCAATAAGATCATAGAAGATCTGATGTAGGCCTCAGCTCCACTTTCCTACCTTTTCCCCATAACTCTGTAGCCCTTTGTGATCCAAAAGGTTATTTCAACCTTTCAGACCTTTAGTGGCTTAGCCTCCACAGTTCACCAGGGCAGAGAGTTCCAAGATTCTTCACCCTGTGAGGGAAGACATTCTTCCTCATCTTCATCTTAAGTGGGTGGCCTCATCAGGGTAAACATCCCCTCGTTATCACCCCTGTCAGGCCCTCTTATTATGCTTTGATAAGATCACCACTCATTCTTCTGAAGGTCAAAAAAAATCCTTCATCCCAGAAATCAATCTAGTGTGCGAAAAACGAGATAACTGCAGGTGCTGGAAATCTGAGATTAAAGCAGAAAATGCTGGACACTCTCAGCAGGTCAGGCAGCACCTGTGGGAAGAGAAAAAGAGTCAGCTAGTCTGACGAAAGATCATCAACCTGCAACGTTAATTCTCTCTCTCTCCACAGATGCTGCCTGAGCTTTTGAGTATCTCCAGCATTTTATTTTTATGTCAGTCTATGAAATTTAACTGCACCCAAAATTAGTTTTTCCTTCCTTTCCTTAGTGTACACAGTATTCTACCTGTGTTCTCTCTCAGGATGCAGCCTGCCATTCTTAATTTTTCACTCCCCTCTCCTATACAATAAAGGACAACTTTCTATTTGTCTTTCTAATTTGCACCTTATTGTCTGCCTGCACTGCACTTCCTCTGTAACTGTAACACTATATTCTGCACTCTGTCATTGCTTTTCCCTTGTACTACCTAATGTGATGAAATGATCTGTATGGATGGCATGCAAAACAAAGTTTTTCACTGTACCTTGGTACATGTGACAGTAATGAACCTATTTATCAATTTATTTACTTGCCAACCTTTTGTATTTTTATATAAGGACATCTAGATATTTCTGAACACCAGTATATAGTAGTATCATACCATTTAATGACCATTTAAATAATATTTTGCTCTTCTATTCTTTTTACTGTGTTATAATTCATTTGTTGCATTTAACCTGTCCATATGCTTTTTCAAACTCTTTGTGTCCTCTTCACAACTTATTTTTTCATTATGAGTAAATTTAAATACATTCCACTTGGTCCCTTAATCTAAATCATTAATGTAAATTATAAGTTGCTGTGACCCCCAACTACTGAACCACGGGGTATCATCGCGTTGGTGCTGGTTGCCAGCCTGAAATACCTCATTTATCCTTACTGTCTGAAGCTTGGAAAGCTGGAGGAGGAATTTGGAAACATGGATGAGGATTTTAAAATGGGCGGCACGGTAGTGTAGCGGTTAGCACGACGCTATTACAGCGCCAGCGATTGGGGTTCGATTCCCGTCGCTGTCTGTAAGGAGTTTGTGCGTCCTCCCATGTCTGCGTGGGTTTCCTCCGGATGCTCCGGTTTCCTCCCACATTCTAAAGACGTACGGGTAGGTTAATTTGGGGGTTTAAAATGGGTGGTGCGGACTCTTTGGGCCGGAAGGGCCTGTTACCATGCTGTAAAAATAAAAAAAAATTGGGCATTGCTGGTCAAAGCAAGTTTGGACAGTGGACGTAGGGATGATGGGTTAATGGGATGATGCAAGTTGGGATTTAGCAGCAGAGTTTGGAGCAGAAGTTTATGGAGGGTGATGTGAAAGGTCAGCCAGGGGATTCTTGGAACAGTTGGATGTGGAGAAAACAAAGCCATGGGCTCCAGCTGAGCTGAGGTAAGGGCAGAGTCAGCCAATTCTTACAAAGGCAACAACGAAACACCCTTTGTTTCACCCTCAGATGGTTGCAAGGGAGAGGGATGGATTCAGAGAGGGAATATCTTATTCTGGGAACCAAAGATAATGGCCATGGCTTTCAGAGTATTTAGCTAGAGAAGGCTTTTGCAGATTCATTGTTGACCAGCAGTCTGCCAATTTAGAAACAGTGGAGAGATCAAGAGCGATGGTGGTGTAATAGAGTCTCTAATGTACTTATGTGACCTAATAGACAACATGATGAAGGGAACTGCTAGGAGTGTAGACCTATCCCTATACTGACTCTCCCAAGTGACGTTGGGACTGTTAACAGGGAAACATTAGGAATTCAGATATCCAACCTCCACTGGACAGCTAGAGTCGATATTCAGGCTAACATATCCAGCAGCTGTTAAGTGTTTAAACTTTGGAATATTAGTCCAAGAGTGGAACAGAAATCTTCTCAAATTTACACTTTCAAAGTATTAAGAATTCTATTAAGCAGTCTATAATATGTTCACAATTATTTGTTGTTTTCCCAATTTGTTTCTTTTAATTTAATGCAACATTGGATTAAGGGTTCAATGTTGACTCGGGTCTTTTGCCGGGTGTCCTGAATGGAAGACCTTATGCCATTAAATTCGTGCTTGTAATCTCAATGTAATCCTGAGTGACTGGAGGTGTTTTCTTTCAGCAGATGAGGTGGAGCGGGTATTAGGG
Organism: Pristis pectinata; assembly: GCF_009764475.1. Lineage (NCBI taxonomy): Eukaryota > Metazoa > Chordata > Chondrichthyes > Rhinopristiformes > Pristidae > Pristis > Pristis pectinata. Next base: position 132,535,664 of record NC_067406.1, read on the forward strand.
CCAGGTAATGGTGGGAGTTAGTGCTTTGTGTGTAATCCTGTCCTGAGCCAGCCCAGCGCTTTGAAGGGGGGTTTCTTTCCAGTACTGATTGCCAAAAATTACGGTTAAAACTTCATGTGCTGAACCAATAAATGCTAGGAGGTTTTGTAGTGTTCTTGGGCACGAGGAAGGTGATTTGTAATCAGTTCCTCCTGTCATTATTTTGGTGTGATGGAGATGCAGCCACAACTGATAAGTCTTTGTGTCAGTGTGCAAGCAACCGACCATCCATGACTGGAATTTATTTCCTCATTCTTAGAGACGTCGAGTAAGAGACAGCAAAGTACAATGACTAGGTTATTGGTCCTGGAAAGTCATCAGTCAGTCTTGGAAGATAGAATTGATGCCCTTATGAACAGGATTGCTTTGCTTGAGAAAGCAGTGGCCTTGCTGCATCTTAAGCTGGATAAGTTTGAAAGTGAACCAAGGTGGAAGCATCTGAGACCTGTAGTTTCCGCGATGGCTAAAGGTAATCTCTTGGCTTTTTTTCGGAAATGCTCTTAGCCCTGGACCTGGTGTTGTCCACTAATGTCACAGCCAGGCCTGAGAGAGGTGGCTCACAACATTATTTTCAGTTTCTTGATGCCCGCAGCCTACTGGATCTTTCCCAAGCAACTGTTGAGATTGTTTGGAAGCTGTTGGCCTCGTCTCCTTTTCAAGATATTCATTACTTGAAATATCGAGGGGACTCCTGATTCCAATACTACTCTCCTCTCCTCAATTCTCCACTTCCTGCTTGGAAGTAAGCTTTGGTTTCCACAACTCTTCACACCATTTTGGATTACAGATTCATCCAATATTTTCTTTTCACACATGGCTGTCTTTTCAGTACAGCTGAAAAAAATCAATCTTGGGTGCTCTCAGTTTGGCACATGGCTAGGTTTTTCTTTGTTTATTCATTCATGAGGTATGGACATGCTGGCAGGACCAGCACTTATTGTCCATCCCTATGAGAAATGCATAAAATTTTGAGGAAATTGACAGGGTACATGTTGAGAGAACGTTTCCCTTCTTTGGGGAATCTGGAACCAGGAGACAGTGTTGCAGGATGAAGAGCTCCTCCAGTTGATATGCAGATGAGGAAAACTTTTGTCTTTTGGAGTCCTGTGAATCTTAAGAGTTCTGTATCTTAGCAAGCTGTAGATATATTCAAGCCTAAGTGGGTGGGTTTTTGGATAATAGGGGAGCCCAGGGATGCAAGGAATAGGCAGGGAAGTGGAGCTGAGCCCGAAGTCACATCAGTCAGGTCTGTGGGGCTGTAGTTGGCACATCAAATTGGATGGCTTGATGGTCCATTTTGGAGGTCAATTATGAGTCAACCATTTTGCTCTGGACCTGGAGTCCAGACTAGCTAAGGTTGGCAGTTTCCCTCCTCTAAAGGACAGTACATGCACAGGATGTTTTCAGCAGTCTGGTGGTCAAGTTTCTGATGGACGTCTAACTCCAAGCCAAGTGCCAGCACTGAGATAAAACTAACCCTGCTTATAATCTGTATGTTATTTAGCATTGATAACTGTTCAAGCTAGTAGTTTACAGGCATGTTCTGTGGGCTTTGCTTTATAAGCAAATTTACTTAAGTACCTTAAAGATTTCAGCATGTGGAGAACTTGTTATTGATATTGTGGCCATATACTTAGTGTACGTGACGTGACCTAGAGCAATGTAAAGTTTATGTTATCTTCTGCATTACAAACTACAAAATGTTTTACTCTTCAAATTCATATTTGAAGTTTTACTTACGAGCAATGGGATAGAGTTTGAGTACGTTCTCTCTCTCTGAATTAATATAGATCAGAATCAGTGTCCCAATGCAGGGGTGTGCGGAGGCAGTGGTGGAAACAGCAGAGCACCAGCTTCTTACCATTGGTCATGATGAGACTTAATACAAATGCACGATTGGTTTAGTGTGTGTGGGTGTGTGTCTGTGTCTGGGTGTGTGAGTGTGCGTGGGTGCATGAGTATGTGTGTGCTTTGTGTGTGTGTGTGTGCGCGCGCGCGCACGTGTGTGTGAATTTGTGTGTGTCTGTCTCTGTGTGTGTGGGTGTGTCTGTGTATCTGTGTGTGTGAATTTGTGTGTGTGTGTGAAATTTAAATTCCAGCACGTGCCCTGTTTAAATTATTATCTTAGAAAAGTAGAAACAGAAAACATGACTGATCTTCCATCTCAATACTATATTCCAATTCCCCTTGATGCTTCTTTGAGTCTAGAAATCTATCTACTGTTTCCTAAGTATACTCATGGACCTGGCCTTCTGTTGTAGAGAATTCCACAACTTCACCGACATCTGAGAGAAGAATTTTCTCCTCATTTCAATTCTAAAAGTCTTATCTGGTTTTCTGAGACGTGACTGCTGGTTCTCGACACCCACAAGCAGGTGAAACATTCTCCCTGAACTGTACAGGTGCCCACTTAATTTGTGTGCAAGGACTGATGTGATGTTGCTTGTTTAATGGCTATTAAAGGCCTTCCTATACTATTGCTGTTCTCTGACAGATAGTCAAGATAAATGCCAATTTTTCCAGTGATTTGTAAGGCCATTATAAACATTTACTATGAAAATGCCCCTTCACAGAGTTGGAAGGTAGAATGAAGTTTACATCCTGAGTCTGCATGACTGAATGGATGACAGTATCAGATCTCTCTGATAAAGCTTCTGTGCCTGAATGCTTTGATCTGATGTGTTAAGTCTTGACAGGAATAAGAAGTGCTTTGGAATGTTGCTTTGTACCGGCTTTCATTCATTTTTTTGGTTTTGAGGAAGCAGGTTTTCCAGAGTGCAAGGGATCAATAAATCTTGAAACAATTTCTGCTTCTTTGATCCTCGTGGTGTTTTCCATCTGAACCTATTCAGAGAACATTAATACCCTTAACGTTCTGCCCAAGTTGATGCAGAGTTATGAGTCTCACATTTTGAGCATCTGAGATAAAGTTTTAAAATTTAAATTTTTGCTCTACTTAAGACTCTTGATAATTCCTTGTTGTGAAGGACCACTTGTGAGGCAGGCTGATTATAGTCAGTCAGCCCTTGTCCTGTTTCTTCTTTCGGAGACACAGGAGATTCTGCAGATGCTGGAATCTGGAGCAATACACACAAAGTGCTGGAGGAACTCAGCAGGTCAGGCAGCATCTATGGAGGGAAATAAACAGTCGACGTTTCAGGTCGAGACCCTTCATCAGGACTGGAAAGGAAGAGGGCAGAAGCCAGAATAAGAAGGTCGGGGGAGGGGGAGGAGCACATGTAGGCAGGTGATAGGTGAGTCCAGGTGAGGGGGGAAGGTAGGTGGTGGGGGAGGGGGCAGAAAGATGTAAGAAGCTGAGAGGTGTTAGGTAGAAGAGGCAAAGGGCTGAAGAAGAAGGAATCCGGTAGGAGGCGACAGTAGACCATGGAAGGAGGTGGGGCAGCATGGTAGCGTAGCGGTTAGCACGACACTATTACAGCGCCAGTGATCGGGGTTCGATTTCTGTCACTGTCTGTAAGGAGTTTGTATGTTCTCCCGTGTCTGCGTGGGTTTCCTCCGGGTGCTTCGGTTTCCTCCTACATTCTAAGAGACGTACAGGTAGGTTAATTTGGGTTTAAAATGGGCAGCGCGGACTCGTTGGGCCGGAAGGGCCTGTTACCATGCTGTAAATAAAATAAAGTTAAAAAAAAATAAAATAGATGGGCAGGTCTTGACGGCAGGGGGAGAGGAAAGGTGGGGGGAGCCCACAGGAATGAGGGAAGATGAAGGAGGGACCTCACACCTTAAACCTTTGCCCTCTAGTTTTAGACTCCCCTACCCTATGAAAATCAATAGAATAATTTCCCAGCTACATGGTAGTCAATATCTTGGTCATTTTTAAAAACGGAACACATTGATAAGCTTTTGAAACTTTTCCATCAAAATGCTCATGCATGAAAGACCCAGCTTAATTTTTGGAACCTACCCAAGGGTTTGGAAACCAGCATAATTAGGGGAATCTCCCAATGACGGTGAATTCATTCTGGGGACATGGCCAGTTCTGTGCATGCTGCCTGTTTCCAGCGCAATGTTTTTTCAAACTGGAAAATTCACTTAGCAATGATGTAAATTGTATTTAAACTCCTGTGATCTCTTTCATCGACTGCACTGATTTTCCATATTTTTAGCTGATTAAAGTCAGCACGATCAAGTGGGAAGGTCAGGTCCACATTTTCAAAGTGTAAATTGCCTCCTCCAGCCTCAGGAAACTGCATTGATTGTTACTAACAATGTTTTCCCCAAGAAAGCATAAATCTGAGCTGAAGCGCCTGGGGTTATTGCAGATGCGGAGCTATTTACAGTTTCATTTACTGTGCTACTTACAGTTTTATTTACTGGGCAAATGGACAGAGCACCCATTTAGCCCTTGATGCTCGATCCACATTCCAATTTAATTTATGACCTATCTTTTTGCTCTTGTCATATATCCCTTAAAACCTTCGGCTGACACAAATCCATCATTCTCGGTTCTAAAATTATACTTGATTTAGCCATTTACAAAGAGAGTTTCAACCACTCGTTGCTTGTCGAAGCATATCTTCAATTCACTGGAAAAGGCTAGCTCTAATTTTTAGACAATGCACATGTTTCAGGCTTAGCAACTAACAGAAATAGTTCCTTCCTACTGTCAACTCTTTTTACTGTCTTGCGTATATTGATCAAATAACCCTTTAAACTTCTAAATTACAGGGTCTATAACTTACTGTTTGTGTAACCTCTTCTTGAAATGTACCCACTGGAGTACAGTCACATTCAGATTGTTGTGTCATCCTGTTCCAGTGCACAGCTTTCCCGCAGAGCTGTAGGGATGGAAATTCTGTCTGAACTCAAGGTGTTTTCTAAGCAAATTTTTGTATAGCTGTAGAATTACCTTCATTTCCTTGTATTCTAGATAAGAAAGCCAGCATTCCATTAGCCTAATTGAAATATTTATATAACTAGGCTTCCCCCTTTGTCTCAGAACTGACTATTTCATAGAACGTAGAACAGTGCAGCATATTACAGGCCCTTATAAACCTTATCCCCATTCAATCTATCCCCCTCTCTACTTCACCTCCCATGACCCTCTATTTTCCTCTCGTCCATGTGCCTATTTATTAATCTCTTTAACGTCCCTACCGTATTGGCCCCTACCACCACCCCTGGCAGTGCAATCCGGGCACCCACCACTCTCTATGTAAAAAATCTACCTCTACCCTCTCCCCTGAACTTTTCTCCATGCACCTTAAATGGGTGACCTCCTGTATTGGCCATTGCCGCCCTGGGGAAAAGATGCTGGCTGTCCACTCTGTCTATGCCTCTCATAATCTTATATACCTCTGTCAAGTCTTGTCTCATCCTCCGTCACTCCAAAGAGAAAAGCCCTAACTCGCTCAACCTCTCCTTATAAGACTTGCTCTCCAACCCAGGTAGCATCCTTGTAAATCTCCTCTGCACCCTCTCCAAAGCTTACACATACTTCTGATGTCAGGTCAGTGGCTTGTAATGTTAACTCAGTTTTTCTCTCTCTACCAGTGCTGCCTGACCTTTGGATATTTCCAGCATTCCCTTTTCGTTCAGATTTCAACCAGCAAGAGTGTTTTACACCTCATAGTTCCAGCATTTTTTTTTCTCTCTCCTTTTTGTCCTCACTCACGACCTATTTCCATGACCAGCTGCGATTAATACATCTTCACCACCCTCTCTCAGTCAGCACCAGCACCGTTTGTCATGCACTCCCTCACAGTCTCCACCACATCTCAGACACTGTCCTGTTTCTCTGCAGCTTACAGCATCGATTATTGACCTGCAATGTTAACTCTCCACAGATGCTGGCTGACCTGCTGTAAATCTATATGTAAAATGTTAATGATCTATTAACATGGACCTCTCCTTCCAACTTTTCACCATTTAGAAAATACTCCATTCTATATTTTTAAGTCCACAGCTGATGATCTCAGAATTGTTTTCATTGAGATCCCTTCTCCACAGTTTTGTGCAATAAGATATCTTTCTTAGTCACATGTACATCGAAACACACAGTGAAATGCATCTTTTTGCGTAGAGTGTTCTGGGACCAGCCCGCAAGTGCTGCCACGCTTCCGCCGCCAACATAGCATGCCCACAACTTCCTAACCCATACGTCTTTGGAATGTGGGAGGAAACCGGAGCACCCGGAGGAAACCCACACAGACATGGGGAGAACGTACGAACTCCTTACAGACAGCGGCGGGAATTGAACCCGGGTCGCTGGCACTGTCATAACATTACGCTAACCGCTACACTTCCATGCCTGCCTAATACACTAATCTATTAGCACCTCTCCTAAGTAACATCTACACCACTTAAAATGCTCCCGATCTTTGTGTTGTTAGAGAGGCTTATAAAATCACAGGGACATAGATAAGGTGAATTGTCAGTCTTTTTCTCAAGGTAGGGGAATCTAAAACTGGAGAGCAGAGGTCTAAGGAGAGAGGGGAAAGATTTAATGGGGACCTGAAGGGCAAGTTTTCATACAGAGGGTGCTGGGTACATAGAACGAGCTGCAAGAGCAAATGGTAGAGGCAGGTAAAATTACAATGCTTAAAAGACGTTTGGACAGGTACATGGATAGGAAAGGTTTAGAGGGATATGGGTCAAATGCAGGTAAATGGGACCAGCTCAGCAAGACTCCTTGGTCAGCATGGACCAGTTGGGCTTAAGGGCCTGTTTCTGAGCTGTATAACTCTATGACTCCAAACTTGGAGATATGTTCTTTTTGTAAAACAATTCTCTTAGGTTACATAAACACAGTGATTGGTTGAGGCCCCATTGCAGATTCTCACCATGAGATAAAGTTTTATTTACTTGGCTATTTACAGATTTGTTCACCTAGCTGAGTATAGTTTTAGTCACTATTTTATTTAGTGGTCTACATGGAGTTTTATTTAAACTCTTAGGATTTTAGCCTCTGAAGTAGTTATGGAAGAGTAGTCACTGATGAAATGTAGGAACTGCAGCAGCTAATTAACGATTGAAAGCCCTACAAAACAAAAAAGTGATAATGCTCAGATGGACTGCTTCCTACTCACTTTGATGTGAAGGCCCAGACGCTGGGGATATCTCCTCTGTTCTTCTTTGAAGCAGTACCATGGCATCTTTTAAACCCACCTGTGAGAGCAGAAAGGGCCACAATTCAGCCTTTCAACCCAAGACCAGGGAGTTCTGAATCAGAGACACAAAGAGATTCTGCAGATGCTGGAATCTGGAGCAATACACACAAAGTGCTGGAGGAACTCAGCAGGTCAGGCAGCATCTATGGAGGGAAATAAACAGTCAACGTTTCAGGTCGAGACCCTTCATCAGGACTGGAAAGGAAGAGGGCAGAAGCCAGAATAAGAAGGTGGGGGGGAGGGGGAGGAGCACACGCAGGCAGGGGACAGGTGAGTTCAGGTGCTAGGTGAGTCCAGGTGAGAGGGGGAAGGTAGGTGGGAGGGGGAGAGGGTGGATGATGTAATAAGCTGAGAGGTGACAGGTAGAAGAGGCAAAGGGCTGAAGAAGAAAGAATCTGGTAGGAGAGGATAGTGGACCATGGAATAAAGGATGGGGGAGGGGAGGAGAGGAGATGGGCAGGTCATCAAGGCTGGGGAAGGGAGCAATAGGAATAAGGGAAGACAAAGAAGTGGGGGTTCGGGGAAGAAAGAAGGGGTGGGGTTACCGGAGGTTAAAAAAATCGATGTTGAGGGCATCAGGTTGGAGACTCCCAATGCGGACTATGAGGTGGTGTTCCCCTGACTCAGTACTGCAGAGCAGTGCTAGCTGAAATATTTTCCGCCCAAGTCTCAGTAGTGAGCCTTAAAGCAAAAGCTTTGTGAATGAAAAGCAAGAGTGTACCCCACTGATCAGCAGCTGACAAGCTCACATGCCAACTAAGATGTGGTCTTAGGAAGGAGTTATCTCAGCTAATGTTGACAAACATTCTCAGAGTTATCAGAGGTAAAGATTTGGAAGGAAAGGGGCTGAGGAAGCAAGGAGAAATTGGTGGAGATTGAGGGCAAGGAGCAGGATAAAATAGTAGAGAGCAAGGAACAATCTGCTGGAGGAACTCAGTGGGTTGAGCAGTGTCTGTGGGAGGAAAGGAATTGTCCTTTAATCCAGCTGCCGTTTCAATCCATGTGCATTGAAGCATTTTTGTAACGGCTAGACGGAGTGTGGATGGTGACTCTTGTCACTGAAACAAACAGACTGCTGGAGGAACTCAACAGGTCGAGTACCATCTGTGGGAAGAAAGGAATTGTCAACATTTTGGATCAAAACCCTGCATCAGACGTCGATGATTTCTTTCCTCCCACAGATGTAGCTCGACCTGCAGAGTTCCTCCAGCACTTTGTGTCTTGCTCCAGATTCCAGCATCTGCAGTCTCTTGTGTCTAAAATAGCAGAAAAACTGAAAAAAAGCAAGTGAAAAAAAGTTACAAAGTGAGACAGGAGGGAACAAGTCCTGAGAGAGACGGGGAGAGAGACGGTGGGGGGAGAAAAAAAGGATTAAGGTCCACTATTAGGTAGAGCAAATCACAGGTGGCAATGAAATGTTTGAGCAGGTTAACTGGCTTTGTTGTTGGACGACTTTGTAAGGAAGGGTGTGTGAGGGTTAAAGTGTTTAAATAGTAAATTGCAAAAGGAAGATACTGTTGGTGCAGGTGGTAGTCTGAAATAAAATTAAGAACTGCTAGAAATTCTCTTCAGGTCAAGCAGCTTCTCTGGGGATAGCAACAGAGCAATGTTTTATACATGAAAGTGAAAAAAACTCTGCAAATTCTGGAAATCTAAAATAAAAGCAGCAAATGTTGAAAACACTCAGCAAATAAGGCAGCATCTGTGGAAAGAGAAACAGAGTTAACATTTTTGTTCAGAGACTTGAAACATGAACTCTGCTTCTTGTTCCATAGATACTACCTGACCTTCTGACATTTTGTATGTTTTGAACCTGCATTATCAAATCTTTCAGAGCCATGTGTTGTGCAGCTGCAGGTACTGTGCCCTGGAAGAGGATGAGAGAGTTACGTACCTATCAAGGATAGAAGTGGGGAAGTGTTGGTTTTGGGAGCAAACAGAGAGCAGATTTGTCCCTTCACCTCACTCTGTCTTTGTACAGCCGTGTTTGAGTCTGGGAATCTGACAACCCTCTCAGCAGAATGTGTACTGCAGCTGGACCATTAGAGGAAGGAATGAATGGGTTAATTGTTTACTGCTAGAAACTTAATGAGCCTTCCAATGTGTTGGTATTTATTGTGCGCAGTTAGTGTTTGGTCCCTTTATTATTTTGACAGTGGAAGTTAACCTGCAGATTAATGCCAAACTTCCTCATATTTTCTCTCTTCCACTTTTGTCAGTGGTTTAGTGCAGAACATACCAGTCAATGTGAACAAACTTCTCTCTATCAGAAAGAAAGAACTTAACTTTTTTTTATTCACGGGATGTGGGGATTTCTGGCAAGGCCAACATTTATTATCCATGCATATTTGACCTGGAACTGAGGAGGCAGTTAAGGGTCTGGAATCACATCAGCCAAACTAGGTGAGGATGGCAGGTCATTAGTAAGCCAGATGAGTTATTATAATCCAGCAGTTTTATGGCCACAATTACTATTACCATATTTTCAATTCCAGACTTGGTGGTTAGTGTGACGCTATTATAGCGCCAGCAACCTTGGTTTAATTCCTGCTGCTGTCTGTAAGGAGTTTGTACATTCTCCCCGTGTCTGCGTGGGTTTCCTATGGGTGCTCCGGTTTCCTCCCACGTTCCAAGGATGTATGGGTTAGGAGCTGTGGGCATGTTATGTTGACGCCGGAAGAGTGGCAACACTTGAGGGCTGCCCCCAGCACGTTCTCAGTAATGCAAATCAACACATTTCACTGTGTGTTTTGATGTAATAAATAATAAATACATATCTCAATTGGAATTTAAATTCTCCAGCTGTTGTGGTGGGATTTGAACTCATGTTCAACAAACAATCTGCTAGAGGAACTTAGCAGTGTGAGCAACATATGTGGGAGGAAAGGAATTGTCGACATTTCGGGGGGTTTTGATGACGTTTTGCAGGGCTTCGATCTGAAACGTCGACAGTTCCTTTCCTCCCACTCGACCTGCTGAGTTCCTCCAGCAGATTGTGTGTTGCTGCAGATTCCAGCATCTGCAACCCTCGAGTCTCCTTTGAACTCACGTTTCTGGGTTTACGTCCAGTAGCTTTCTGTGGCACCTTCCATATAACCCCAGGACTTTACAGCCTATTGAAGCACTTCAGAAGTGGGGTCCTGATTGGAATAAAGGAAATAGGCAGGAGCCAAAAAGCTAACAAGGTCCCACGGAGAGCAGTGTGATAATGATCAGATCATCTGCATTTCTAATGGTGCTATCTGAGAGTCAGATATTTTGGGACATTCCTGTATTTGTCAAATATTGCCAGTCGTCTTTTGGTCTGTGAGGGAGCATACAAGGCCTTAGTTTAACAATTGTCTGAAAGACCTCACCTCATATGTGCACCCTTCCTTAGTACAGCCCTCAAATGTCGGGTTCGGTTTTGAACCCAAAACCTTTGGACTCAGAGCCGAGAGTATCATCTCGTTTTAACAGTCTTAGGTGTGAGACTTTCAGCAACCTGAAGTTGAAACACAACCTCTTGATGTGGCCATTCCTTCCTCACACCAGTCCCTTCTTCACAGATCTCGTTAGGAGTCGAGATAGAATCAGCATCAGATTTATTATCACCGACATATAACATGAAATTTGTTGTTTTACGGCAGCAGTACAGTGCAAAGACATAAAATTACTATAAATTACAAAAATAAATAAATAGTGCAAAAAAGGAAAAACGAGGAAACCATTCAGAAATCTGATGACGGGGTGGGAGAAGCTGTTCCTGAAATATTGAGTGTGGGTCTTCAGGCTCCTGCACTTCCTCCCTGATGGTAGTAATGAGAAGAGGACATGTCCTGGATGGTGACGGTCCTTAATGATGGATGCTGCCTTCTTGAGGCACCGCCTCTTGAAGATATCCTCGATGGTGGGGAGGGTTGTGCCCCTGCTGGAGCTGGCTGAGTCTATAGTCCTCTGCAGCCTCTTGCGATCCTGTACACTGGAGTCTCCATACCAGGCTGTGATGCAACCAGTCAGAATGCTCTCTACCGTACATCTATAGAAATTTTAAGAGTGTTTGGAGACATACCGGATCTCCTCAACCTCCTAATGAAGTAAAGCTGCTGGTGTGCCTTCTTTGTGATTGCGTCAATGTGTTGGGCCCAGGATAGATCCTCTGAGATGTTGACACCCAGGAACTTGAATCGGCTCACCCTTTCCACCACTGACCCCTCAATGAGGACTGGTGTGTGTTCTCCCGACTTCCCCTTACTGAAGTCCACAATCAGTTCCTTGGTCTTGGTGACATTGAGTGCGAGGTTGTTGTTGCGACACCACTCAACCAGCCGATCTATCTCACTCCTGTACGCCTCCTCGTCTACAAGGCTGATTATTGCAAGGTGGACAAGCCACATAAAACAAAAAAGGTAGCTCCAGAGCATCATAAACGAAGCTTTCAATAGAAAGATAACGTCACAGCATTCCACAGGCTAAGAGGCCTGTCAGCCCGTGCTGACACTTTGAAGGGGTTATCCAATGAGCCCCACTTCCTGATTCTTTTCCCATTACTCTGCAAGGTTTCCCCCTTCAAGCATATTTATCCAGATACCTACTGCAAGTTAATGATTGAGCCTGCTCCCACTGCCCTTTCTTGCAGTTCACTTTACAGTTTATTGATGAAAGCTGGTTAAAATGACCTGAAACTGGCAGTGAGGGCTCACTGGGTGAGAGTTCCTGTTGACATTAGTCAGCCTTTTGCAGCCTATTTCAACTCCTAACCAGGTGAGGGGGCTGGTTTCAGGAGGGAATGGTCACAGCAAGACATGTTTTGTCCTTGGTTTGTGGTTGCCAGTCAGTGTTAACTTTGGCACAGTTCCCTTCTGGTTGCCCATGAGCTTGGAATGTTGGTGTCCAATAGCTGCGCAACTTGCAGTTTTGCCTAACTGGGACAAAGCAAACTGGACCGAAAAGATTGTGGACTCTGTATGAACCCCTTGTCTTGTTACGTCAGCGCTAATTCTGTGCTCAGCTGTTCAGTTCCTGGCTCCTTGCCAACTGCTGGGAAAGGGAGGTGACAGCCAATCATATCTACTTCCAACACACTGTTCATGGTCATCACCCGCTTTCGCTCATGGGCAGAAACCAATAAGAGCCTTCTCCACTGTACTACAGCCTGTTTCTCCAGTCACTTCCCCCATCCAGCTGACCCAGATACTTTCACACAGCTCTCAAAGAGCAGAGCAGCGCAGATGCTGGAACTCTGAAACAAAAGCACAAAATGCTGGTCCAGTTCCATCGCCAGTACAGCTCTCTCCACCATCGAGGACATCTACAAGAGGCGATGTCTCAGGAAGGTGACATCCATCGTTAGGGACCCCCACCATCCAGGCCGTGCCCTCTTCTCATTGCTGCCATCAGGCAGGAGGTACAGGAGCCTGAAGACCCACAACTCAAGGTTCAACAACAGCTTCTTCCCCACTGCCATCAGGTTCTTGAACCCACCCGAAAAACACTAATTCTACCTCAGACTATATTTCCCTCGACTTGCACTAATGTCGATATGTTTACTGTTGTTTATTTTGTTGTGTAAGTTATGTATAATATGTTAATTTAAGTTTATGTAGTTTAGGTTTGTCGTGTTTGTAATGCACTGTGCTGCTGCTGCAAAAAGCTAATTTTCATGGCATTTATACCCTGGATAGGTCTGCCCATGACAATAAACTTGAAACTTGAACTTGGAAACACTCATCAGGTTAAACAGCATCCGTGGAGAGAGAAACAGAGCTAATGTTTCAGATTAATGACTTCTTCCTGAGAGAACCCAGCACTTTTCAATCTAGAGGCTGTAGCTAACATTTTGTCTTGAAGTGAAAAGACAGAAGTTTCTTTGTTTAGTTGGAGGTGGAGAGGAAATAGGCTCTGAATGTATTTTCTGTCCATTCTGCTCTAAAGCTTTTGTATCAGGGACCCTTGGTGAACTTTTACGGCTCCTTAACCAAAATGGGTGGTCGGATACTGGGACCAGCTGCCCAGAGAACAGTCCTGATAACCAGCATAAATGTCAGTCAGGGAAAAGGGATTTTGCCCAGTAAGAGAAGACAAAGATTTCTTAGTGGGGCTTAAAGCTGTAGTTTGGTGGATAAAACCTTTGGGTCAGCAGCTTGTGAGTTTGGATCCAGAAACTCTTGCACTGAGTGCAGTACTTAAAGACACCTGCACTGTCTTCTGTGAACTTCTGGTCACAAATATCCCCATTTTTTTTTATCCCTCTTGTGCTTCTTTTGCTTCTGTTCTGCTGTGGGATGGGGAGGATGCCAGACATCATCCTGTATCTTGTCCAGTGTTCCTTGATTCACAAGAGAGCCTAGAACACGGTGTGTTGGCAGATAATGTCATTATAGTGTTTCTCAGTCAAGCCCAAAGCAGCAGTGGGTCGATCTCAAACCCAGACCACTTGTAACCCTCCCAGTTGGCTGAGATAAGGTCACTGCACAGGTAAGGGAATCTCACTGAGTTGATAACCTCAAAAGAAGTAACTTATATGGGGCTTTTGGGCCTCAAAGCTTTTCTACAGCAAGTGAAATGCTTTTGAATTTTGGCCACTAGACTAGTGCAGGAAATGCAGCAACCAATTTCCATGTAGCAAGACTGCAAAAACAATGCAATAAAAGTCTGATAATCAAATTAAGCCTTGTGGATTGGGAGATAAACCTTGGAAAGGCATCTGGGAAAACTTCAAGGTAATAACATGGGTGAAAGGGTCTTGGTTTCATGCCTCAGCTGAAAGACCACATATCCTGTGTGAAACACAGCCTCGATATTTCGCTGATGTGCCAGCTTAGCCATTGTGCCCAAATCCCAGCAAGTAAATTCGGACCCTCAAAGTCAAAGTCAACATTAGTGTCCTATGCAGAAGTACATGTATGCACAGGTGCAATGAAAAACTTGCAGCAGCATCACAGGCACATAGCATCAGATACACAACATTCACAAGAAGAACATAAACATAAATTATACAAAGTTATATAAGAACACAATTAGAACAAAAAAAAACACTCCCTTGTAGTGCAATGTGGTCATAGTGTTGCTATGCTAAGGTGGTGATTAGGGTTGTGCAGGTTGGTTCAAGAACCGAATGGTTGAAGGGAAGTAGCTGTTCTTGAACCCAATGATGTGGGACTCTCTGTCAAGCTTGAGAACGCAACGTCTGAGTTATGGGTGAGCCATCAAAGAAGCCATTTTAAGCACAAGCTTTTTCTCTTGGAAGAAATAATGTATTTTTGAGATGTGGAAGTTAACCTCATTGATCTTCAGCAATAGAGTGGAGCTAACAGAATCCATTGATTTAAATTTCTGTCAGCTGGTATGTTTTCCCCAGCAATAAATTTATTCTTGCTAACAAGTATGTCTGTAATCTTTTCTGAAAATCATGTTTGAATTGAATTGCACATTAACACTAAACTGAGGAGGAGGGAGGCTACCTGAATCCAGAGAATGTACTTACACAGAATAGGACAGTGCTGTTCTTTAAAAAGGCCATCATGTCCTCTAATTTAGATCTTCAAGTGTCTGAAACGTTCTGTAAAAGTAGGTGCATAAAAAATGTTTCCAACTATGGGAAACAAAGGACTGCAGATGCTGGAATCTAGATGAAAAACACAATGATGCTGGAGGAACTCAGTGGGCCAGGCAGCATCCATGGAGAAAAGCAGGCAATCAATGTTTCGGTTCAGGACTGAAGATAGGAAACGGGGAAGCCCAATATATAGGAGGGAAAAGCAGAGCAGTGATAGGTGGACAAAAGAGGGAGGTGGGGTGGGCACAAGGTGGTGATAAGTAGATGCAGGTAAGAGGTAGTGATAGGCAGGTGCGGGGGAGGAGGGGAGAGCAGATCCACCGGGGTATGTGTCAAAGGTAAGAAGGATGGTGGGGGGGGAGAGTGGGGATAGTTGTGGGGAAGGGGGGGGGGGTGGGGATTACCTAAAGTGGGAGAATTCAATATTCATGCCATAACAATGGGGCATTTCCAACTATGGGGCAGGGCAGAACTTGATATCATAGACAAGCCAAGTTGCTATTGATTCCAGTTGTGAGCGTTATCCAGAGGGTAGTTAGAATGGGTATTTTGTTCTTCCATGTAGGCAAGGGGACTGATATAAATATAGTGAAGAAGAATCTAGATAAACGTGCAGGAGAAAAGAATAAAAGGACATATTGATAGGGTTGATCCATACTCAACATTTCAGTAACAGCTTCTTCCTCTCTGCCACCAGATTTCTGAACGGTCCATGAACCCATGAACACTACCTTGTTATTCCTCTTTTGCACTATTTATTTATTTTTGTAACTTACAGTAATTTTTATGCCTTGCACTGTGCTGCTGCCGCAAAACAACAAATTTCACGACATACGTCAGTGATAATAAACCTGATTCTGATTCTGAATGAAAGACGCAAGCAAAGCATTAATGCCATGACAGACCGATTGTGCAAAGGCCAAAGGCCACCATAGGTTGCGATCACAGTGGACAGGGTGCAGACAAGATTCACCAGGATCTTGCCTGGGATGGAACATTTCAGTTGTGAGGAGAGACTGGATAGGCTGGGCTATTTCCCTTGGAGGAATAGCAGGAACCTGATAGAGGGTGTATAAATTTACAATGGACCTAGATGAGGTAGATAATGGGAACATTTTCCCCATTATACAGTAAATGTACCTAAAACTAAGGGCATGTTTAGGGAAAGAGGTATTGGTATTGGTTTATTATTGTGACTTGTACTGAGATACAGTGAAAAACTTGTTTTGCATACCGACCGTACAGGTCAATTCATTACACAGTGCAGTTACATTGAGTTAGTACAGAGTGCATTGAGGTAGTACAAATAAAAACAATAGCAGTACAGAGTAAAGTGTCACAGCTACAGAGAAAGTGCAGTGCAATAAGGTGCAAGGAGATAGACACAGGACTGATAGAAAAATAGGGGGTGATGTGGGAGGGAAGGGTTAGATAGATCTTAGAGCAGGATAAAATGTCAGCACAACATTGTGGGCTGAAGGGCCTGTACTGTGCTGTAGTGTTCTATGTTCTATGTCACAGTAAGGTAGATCGTGAGGTCAGAGTCCATCTCATCGTATAAGGGAACCATTCAATAGTCTTATCACAGTGAGGTAGAAGCTGTCCTTAAGTCTGGTGGTACGTGCCCTCAGGCTCCTGTATCTTCTACCTGATGGAAGAGGAGAGGAGAGAGAATGACCCGGGTGGGTGGGGAGAAGGGGTCTGAGGAAGAACTTTTTCACCCAGCGGATGCTTGGAATCTGGAACGCTGTGCCTGAGTGGGTGGTGGAGGCAGAGACTCTCAAAACATTTAAGTATCTAGACAGGCGTTTGAATCACCAATGCAGAGAAGGCTGTGTACCAAGTCCTGAAGAAGAGTCCTGACCCGAAACGTTGACCGCCTGCTTTTCTCCACGGATGCTGCCTGGCCTGCTGAATTCCTCCAGCATCATTGTGTTTATCATGTTGGTAAATGGGATTGGTTTAGAAGGGCAATTGATGGTGTGCACGCATATGATAAGCTGAAGAGCCTGTTTTTATGCTGTACAACTCTACAATGTAAATGTTATATTAAATAAAATGGTTTGTAGAGAATAAACGGCCTTCCTTTCACTTCCCTCTTCCCTGCAGGTTGCTTCCGGTCACCAGGAGAGGATAGGTGCATGAACACCAGATTCCCCGTGGAGCAGAGGGCCAGGGAGGCTGACGACCGAATCTGGGTGCCTGGATTGGATGCTGGGTTGTGGGAGCAGGACCAGACCACGCAGGACACCGGGGACGAGAGGCAGAAGACCACGGGCGAGTCCCCGCCAGGATGCTCCGGCGTCTCCAGCAGCATGGTGCTAATGATGGCAGGCTCCAGCCATGGGCGCGCGGTGACTGACTCAGAGGAGACCCGTCCCAGGCGGACCACGGGGGAGCTGAAGCCCAGCCAGAGACGAGGAGCGGAGACGACAGCGGTGAGAGGGATTGCGGAGGTGCTGGTCAGCACGACCCAGGTGGCGACAGCCGCCATGTTTTCGGCCATCCAGGGCCAGCAAGCCGAGCTGCGGCAACTGGGCCGGGGGACGGTGGCTTCGGGGGAGAGCGAACTGGTGATGCGAGCGGGGGGCGAGAGGGGCCGGCAGGAGTTTGCCGGTGGCGACAAAGAAACAACACAGACTCCATCCTTGGCCCACAAGGACATCGGCCTTGTGGTGTTGGAGGAAGGAGGTGCCCAAGGACTCCCTCGTGCGGAGGGGCGCACCGGAGTATTGTCAGAGAAGGTCAGAGGATCACGGCCGACAAAGGACAGTGAGGTGTCGCCAACACTGGTGAGCAAACACACTGAGACCATGGAACCGAGCCCAGCACTCGGCCTTACCAACGATAAGGACAAGGGGCAAGGAAGCCAGTTTAGAAACAACGGTACCAGTGGAACGTCCAGGGACAGTGAGAAAGTTCCCTTGAGTCCAGCTCAGTCTGAAATCAGAAGTGACGAGGACGACGATGTTTTTGTGAGCGCTCGAGAGAGCGAACAGAGTGTAACGAGCGAAACTTCCAAGGGCAACAAATCAGCAAAGTAATTCTATTGCCATTTATCCTTACTAATCTATTGGATTGCGTATGAATGTATGGCTACCACAGATTGCAGTGAATTAAAGGAGCTTAACCACGTATGATAACTACGAATGATGGAAAACTCGTCTCGGTTCTGCTGATTTTAGTTGGTGTTAGTTTGAGCAGCTAGTTCAAGCCCCGTCCCCTTTGTTCAACTCCTCAGTGTTGGTCCCTGATATATCTATACCACCTTCCAGTGAGATAACCGTGGTACAGGCAGACTTGTTTCATAAGTACGTGATGAAAACTATTGCCTTCTGGTAATATGTGGATAACAGAAGCTTGGCTTTTCAGCTTTGCTCTGCCTGTGGTAATGCCTGGATTTTTTTTTATTTGGGTGCTAGCAAATGCGTCTTCCTCTCCCACTTTCAAACCAGGTCCTGTCCACATTGAGTGTCACACCACACCATTCCAGCAGAGGGCGGTGGCTAGTCAATACCACTGGGGCTCCCACTCTGTTGCTGAGCTCAGCCATACCACCATCAACCAATCCAGTATCTCCATTCTGCGGTCAATCACCTATCAGCAGGGAAGGGTACTTTATACAAGCACTGCTGTTGCTACCTCTGCAGTAATGGTGAATGGTGGATTTACTGCACCTACGGTTGTGCAGGGCTTTATTTTCCATGATTTAACCATTTTATCAGATGCACTATCGACATGATCAGGGGTTTTATTGTGCATATTGCATTAGAGAGTTAGGGCTTTACTGTGTGTGCAGTATCAGATTTGGGGATATCCTATGTAGGAACAGAGAATCAGGTTTAAAGGACATGTATTAGGGTTTTATGATGCATTCAGTAACAGAATCCAGGGATACTTCATCTCCCATCCCCAAACTGCCACAAATCTGTGTACTGAAACAGAGAGGAGTTCTTTAAGTGGCAGCAAATGGCTGGCTGTACAGGTGACAGGGAATAGGTAGTGCTTTAAACTAAAGCTCAACCCACAGTTAAGTTTGAGTGTAACGGTAGAACCACTTGAACAGATGTTGTGGTCAGTTAGTTGTGGCGATTGGGGATGTTGAGTTTGAGCTGTGCAAACCTATAGATCATGGACCCTGCTATCTGGGAATGATTGGAAGACATTACAGTGAGTGTTAGTTTTACCAGGAGGACAAACCCAGTGTGACACTGCATTTTGGATGATGGTGAAGTTCGGAGCCTGAAATGCTGCCAACGTAGTAAGAGTTTGAAACAGAGGGAATATGAGATTGGAGGAAAGCTATTAGAAAAGAATTGTTATTGAACAGGATTTTTTTTGTACCTGCTTTGTCTCAGAATGATATTTGCCTGCCCATGTAGTTTACCATTAAAGCTTGGGCAGGTTTGAGCACCTATTCATTGAGACACACAACATTCTGAGAAGGACGGGTAGGTAGACGATGTGAGCCAGTTTCCTCGGTCTGGAGAGTCTGGAACCATTGGGGAGATGGGGTGAGGGTTGAGTTTGGGGAACACAGTCTCAGGACATTTAGGAGAAGTTCCTCAGTGCAAAGGGTTGTAAATCTTCAGATTTCTTTACCTCAGAGAGCCGTGGAAGCTGCTTTTCACTATACACAAGGATGAGATCAAACAATTATTGGACACTGAAGGATTCGGGAGATATGGGGTTTGGGCAGAAGAATGAACTTCAGAAACACAATTAATCATGACCACACTGAAAAGAAGAGCAGCTTTGAGAGACTTTAAGGCAACACTTGCCTCTGGTTCCATTACCATAGGTTATATTGCCATAATCACCATGCCGTCTGTGGATGGTGCAACTCTCTTTGTTGCAATAGCACCCACCCATGAAAACAACTTGAACAGTAGATTATTTAGTGGCATTCTGAGGCACTATAGCAATGCAAGATCTTACTTCCCAGGTTACCTCATTTTGTGAAATTATGTAAGTTGCTGTTAACTTTCTGCTAATCATTTCCAAAGTTGAACCAATTACAGTCACCAAAGCTATTTTTGACATGACTTATTCAGTGGGGACTTTCTCCAGTGTTTGGAAGTGGGTAAGAGCAAACAAATTTCCAAGGAAGGGGAGGGAACTGATATGCAGACATGTGTCTGAGGGAAGTTTAGGGGAAAGCCTAACCGGAGATCTTTTTTTCTCTCACCACCTTCCTTGCCAATTTTCTCCAAGGTCTCCCTTTGTGAGGGCACCAACTTCTTGATAGACCATGGATTTTGTAGGTGCCATTTGTAACCTTACCCGGAGTATGATGCTTTCAGCAGGAATTATTGGTAGGGATCAAGATGAGGAAATTTGACTTTGAGGAGAAATCGAATGGGATAGGCTTATCCTCTCAAGAATTAAAAGAATGGGAAGAGATGCCGTTGAAACAGAGGAGGATTGGTACCCATTTCTTCTGGCTGAAATGTTTTGATGGAGGGCTGTTGTCTTTGAATAAGGGAAAATCATTTAAATTCTTTGGAATTCTTTATCTCCAGAGAATTGTGGTGGCTCAACCATCCAGGGCTGAGATTGATATTTTATTTCAGGGGATTCTGAGGCAAAGGACAAGTAGATTGGGGTAAAATAGTTGAGGCTGAGGACCTTGTAGAGAGGTTCAAGGGCCCAGCCACATTCCTGCTTGTGTTTCCTGGCACCAATTATTGACACTAAATAGAATGTTAGTCACAGAGCCATAGGGAGATACAGCATAGAAATAGTCCCTCTGGCCCACTGAATCCACACTGACCATCAGATACTCATTTACACTCATCCAATGTTCAACTCCCACCCCCCAAGATTTGACCATTCACCGACACTCTGTGGGCAATTTACCGTGGCCCATTAACTCACTAACCCACATCTCTTTGGGATGTGGGAGGAAACTGGAGCACCCAGAAGAAATCCACATGGTCACAGGGAGAACAGGCAAACTCCACACAAACAACACCTGAGGTCAGAATTGAAGCCAGGTCTCTGGTGCTGTGAGATAGCAGCTTTACCAGTTGCTCCACGGTGCCAGAGAAGGAGGAAGTTTACTGATTCCTGGTTCTGGACCAGAATAATGCAAAGGACTGGAAAAGAGATTCCTAGGAAAACATAGAATGTTTGGAATTGAGAAAGAAAAGAACCTGTGTGAAATTTCAGAGGTAGCAGTTGTAGCCTTCAGATGAAAGATGGATGGATACTAACTTGGAAAGATAAATTTTACAACATCTATACTGGGAGAGCGGAGGAGCTTGGAAAAATGTTTTACAGCAAGAGGCCCAAAAGAAGAGCTGGAGGAGCAGGAATAGGGGTATTCTTTGAGCTAGCAGTTTGCTTCCAGTTGCTTCAGACAGAGTGAGGTTCTGGTGCACGAGGCAGTATTGCTTTGTCCAAAGAGGTTGATTGACGAGCACACTGAACCAAGACATTCTAACGGAACAGAAGCAGTGATGTTTAGGACCTTCCATTTCCATCTGTTGTGGTACATTTGCTGGGGATCTGTTATAGTCCTATAGGTTATGGAGCAAGGAGCTTCAGTGTTCATTAACTTGAAGCTCCAAGTTTTTTTCTAACTTTAACAAAGGTGGAAATCCAGCCCCACTGGTGAGATCTGACACTTACCTCTTCCTCAGTTAACTTAGCTCATGTCCTGCCATATGTTTTCCTCTTGCCAGCTTGTGCCCCAGTACTTACTAATCACATTGTCTCTTTCAAATATCTGGTGCCTTAATTGAAAACTCACCCAGTACAAGGAGCACATAATGCACTCAAGAATATTTGTCGATCATTGTGCAGAGCAGACCATGCCAAGAACTATCCAATTAGTCCCTCTCTCTCTCTCTATAGATCCCGTAAGACTTATCTTTCCAAATTTGTATCCAGTACCTTTGAAAGTTGCTATTAAAGCCACTCTTTCAGATGTTGGGTTCCAGATCATAGTATTAATATTAGGTGTAATTTAACATTCAGAATACGCAATGATTACTTCCATTCCCTTTCTGAACTCAGTCGTCCAACATTTGAGAGGAGTGATCCTGACAAAACTATTCTCTGCCTGTTGAGATTATCGCTCAGACAATGGTCCCTGCTTTAATTTGCACACTGTCAGTAACAACCAAGTATCAAAATGTGGTTGATAGTGGGTGAAATCCCTAAATAAACATTCCCTGAGGGATTTGATTCAAGGATTGGTGGTATTATGAATTCAGTGAGGAAAAAAAACATTCTTAAAGTCCAACCATGGTCCAAGGGACATACTATCAATCTCTGGGCCAGGATTTGCTGCAGAGAGGCTCCTACAGTTAGATTTACCTTTTCACACCTCAGGTAAGGATCCTCAGTGTTGGTGAACGCCCAACTTGACAACACGCAGTGAGGGGAACAGGGCATCTGGGACCAGAATGAACAGGCAACCGATTGGTTATGAAACAGGTTTATCAGATTGAAGGACTCGAAAGTAAACTCCAGGGGGACTGAGATGGAAGGTGAATTAAAGCAGCTAATTTTAGCACATCAAAGCAAGTACAGAAAGTGAAATAGAGGAAATGAAAATTGGATTGAGAGAAAAAAATACAGAAGGGACTATTAAAAAAAACATTTGACATTTTTCAAATTTACCTCAACAATTCAACAGCTGATAAAAACATGTTAGATAGGGGCATATATAGGGTGAATGCACGCAGTATTTATCCCAGGGAAAGGAAATCAAAAACTAGAGGGTATAGGTTTGTGAGGGGGGAAAAGATTTAGAAGTGACTTGAGGGGCAACTTTTTCATACAGTGGGTGGTGCGTTTATGGAACGAGCTGCTAGATGATGTGGTTGAGACAGGTACAATAACATTTAAAAGGCATTTGAACGGGTACATAGATCAGAAAGGTTAAGAGGGACATGGGCCAAACGCGGGCAAGTGTAACTATCTTAGATGGGCGTCTTGGTCAGCATGGACCAGTTGGACCGAAGGGCCTGTTTCTGCCCTGTATGACTCTATGATATTGTATTTGAAATGGTATAGTTTAGGTCCCAGAGAGCTTGCTCAGCAGGTTTAGTTTGTAACCTTGTTCAGACACATCGATCTGGTAATCTGTACATCAACAGTGAGGCAGGCTGAGTGAGAAGCCACCACCACAAGGTCAGAACTTCACAGCTGCTTTCCCTGCAGCTGTTTGTACCTGTAAATAACGATGAGATCCAATTAGCTTCACCATTATTCTGGCACTAAATTCTGGCCCATTGTGCCAGGGGTCCGCAGCTGCAGAGTGGAACCTGTACATGAGTTCCTAGCAATGAATGTTGACTATTCTTAGTGTGGTAGTATCATCAGGCTCTGAACAATCACACAAAGTGCCAGTGGCCATCGTTATGTAAAAATATCAAGACAGCAGTCAAATAATCAAGCTCTATTGTGATGGTGAGCATTTGCATTGTACTTCTAATGAAATACAACACATTCCCATAGCCAGCAACTAGTTTTCTCTTTGGGTCCCCCTCCAGTTCCTGTCCAGCCTGTGTCCCCCGCGCCCCCCCCCCCCTTGGTAAACACTCCCATTATCTATAATTTAAGGTCTGAATTATAAATGTAAATAGCTGATGCTGTTCGATGTTAGGATTTATGGTCTGTGACTTAATACTTTAAAACATTAACTTATTAAAATCTCTATTCACTTGGAGGCATCTTCCCCACCTATAAAAGCAAGGTAGAAAGACTTCAAATTTGACGATCGCCCTGAAGGTTGCATAACAAATTAATTTTAACTAATGGTCAAATAGCACCAATGAAAGCCACCAATTGCTTAAAATAAAAATGACAGTGTTTACCATGTTTTAATAAACACTGTGCTAATCTTAAGATTTCAATTTTCTTGAAGTTAACCAGGAAACACTATTAAACATTTTCTGTTAATAGTCACATTGCCTCATTTTTTTTTACTTGGGATGAAAGGCAAAGATTTGTAATGGTAGGGACAGAGATAACTCTCTCACAAGGATTTGGGTGAACCGGTTAGGATTCTGCAATACCAAAGAAGCTCTCATAATCATGTATTCTAGTGCTAGTCCACAATTATCACATTGAGGGACTTAAATATGACTGCCAATAGCAATCTCAGCTCTACTAATGCTTCAAGCCTGGTAGGTATATTTTAAAATAGTTCAGAGATTCTGAACACAGCCAAAGAGTTTAATTCCTGGTTTTCCATCAACTTCTCCCATGCCTGTCCCCCGCCAACTGTTCTCTCCAACCATTACCCTATTTCATGGTTTACTCTCTCTCAGGAGCTTTAGAGATGTTTTTGAGTTTCCATTCCTGGGCCTTGTCTTACCTTCTCTCCAGCATACCACAGCTGAATTTCCGTGTCCACATTGTCCATTCACAGTTACAATGGATTAAAGGCCCCACATTTCAACTCAAATAATTCTACAAGCAAAATGCACAGGTGAAAAGCCATCTGGATCAAACTAACGTAGAACATAGAACACTACAGCACAGTACAGGCCCTTCGGCCCACAATGTTGTGCCGACATCCTATCCTGCTCTTAGGGGGCGGCACGGCAGTGTATCAGTTAGCGCGACACTATTACAGCACCAGTGATCGGGGTTCGATTCCCGTCGCTGTCTGTAAGGAGTTTGTACGTTCTCCCGTGTCTGCGTGGGTTTCCTCCGGCTGCTCCGGTTTCCTCCCACATTGCAAAGACATATGGGTAGGTTAAGTTGGGTTTAAAATGGGCGGCGCGGACTCTTTGGGCCGGAAGGGCCTGTTACCACGCTGTAAATAAAATTTAAAAAAAAAGATCTATCTAACCCTTCCCTCCCACATAGCTCCCCATTTCTCTATCATTCATGTAGGGAGAATGAAATAGCTCCACAAATAACACAAGAAAGATAAAAGGAAGACTTAAAATGGAGGAAACAGAAGGAAGCAAAAAAACACAGCAAAGGAAATAAAGGAAAAAAGGATTAATGATTTTAAATTGATGTGAAGGCCGTCATGGAAGACCCATGCAGAAAGTAATTTAAAGCTTTTTTGAAGATATTTCGCACATTGAGTCATCTCCATGCCCAATGCTATTCCCAGTTCCATTTTAATTTGTCTTTCTCACCATTTTTTCTGGTCAGTGATCATAGACTGGAGATTTACCCCAACCTCTCAGCAAAAACATGCTCAAGCCAGGTTTGGGAAGAATAATAATTTTCTTCCATATCTATGAGGTGGAATCTCTAAACCTGAGTCTTGGCTCTGACCTGCCTTGTCCAGTCTCGCAAGGCAAACGCCAATATTAATGAATATATTTCAGTAGGAGAAAGCAATCTCCAAAATCAACATTCTCCCCTCTGTCTTATTATTGACTTGGGCAATAGTTGCCATTGTAACCAACCCCCAGTTTGGGAAATATAGACGCAGGGAAATCTGGTACTTAATAATCCTCAGTTCAAATAGCCGAGAGCTCCGAAATTGAAAAAGGATGAGATATATTTGGCTTTCAAGTCTTAAATTTGTATACTAACAAGACCAATGGTGTTTCGCAGGGATCTGTACTGGGACCTCTGCTGTGTGTGATATATGTATATAAATGACTGGGATGAAAATGTGGATGGGTGGGTTAGTAAATACGCAGATGACACAAAGGTTAGTGGTGTCGTGGAGAGTGTAGAAGGTTGCCCAAAGAAACAGCGGGATATAGATCAGTTGCAGAAATGGGCGGAGAAATGGCAGATGGAGTTTAATCTGGGCAAGTATGAGGTGTTGTACTTTGGAAGATGAAATGCAAAGGGAAAGTAAACAGTTAATGGCAGGACACTTACCAGCATTGATGTACACAGGGAGATCTTGGGGTCCAAGTCCATAGCTCCCTGAAAGTGGTTGCACAAGTTGACAGGGTGGTAAAGAAGGTGTTTGGCATGCTTGCCTTTATTAGTTGAGGCAGTGAGTTCAAAAGTCAGGAAGTTATGTCGCAGCTTTATAAAATTCTGGTTAGGCTGCATCTTGAGTATTACATTCAATTGTGGTCACCCCATTAAAGAAAGGATGTGGAGGCAATGGGAGACTGTTCAGAAGAAGTTTACCAAGATGCTGCCTAGATTAGCGGGTATGTGCTATAAGGAAAGGTTGGACAAACTAGGATTATTTTCCCTGCAGTGGTGGAGGCTGAGGGGAAAGCTGATAGAAGTTTATAAAATTATGAGAGGCATAGGTAGAGTAGAAAGCTGGTATATTTTCCCCAGGGTCAAAATGTCTACTACTAGAGGGCATTCACTTAAGCTGAGAGGGGGTAAGTTTAAAGGAGATGTGTGGGCAAGTTTTTTACAACGAGAGTGCTGGGTGCCTGGAATGCGCTGCCAGGGGTGGTGGTGGAGGCAGATATGATGGAGGCATTTAAGATGCATGAATACACATGAATCTGCAGAGGATGGAAGGATATGGACCATGTGCAGGCAGAAGGGATTAGATGTCATTAGTTTAATCAGTTTGGTACAACATTGTGGGCCGAAGGGCCTGTTCTTGTCTGTATTGCTCTATGTTAACAAAAATAAGAATTGTTGGTAATTTTAAGTATACTTAACATGTGAAAGAACTAAATGTATATCATGCATTGTTCAATCTCAGAACAGACATATGCACCTCACAGCCAATGCAATAACTTTTACCTGCATTTACTGTCATCACATGGGCAAATTTAGTGGTCGTTGTGCACACTGTAAAATCCGCCCCCCAAACAAAAATATTATAAGGACTAGTTTGTTTGGATGGCATTGGCTGAGGGATGAATGCTGGCTCTGATACAAGAGAACATACATTTTGAAGAGTAAATCTTCTTGCTATTCCTTCATTTAATTTGCAATTGGGAATTCTGGAGGTATTATCTTCTGAAAGCCCTGGAACAATTATAAGTTTTATCCAAATGTTTTCCTTGTTTCCCTTCCCTACCCTTCCTTCCCCTACCTGCTTTTGCCTTTGAGACACACATTTCTAGGTTTGAGTCCTTCAGAGACAGGAAATCTGGGCCAACACTCCTAGTACTGAGGTGCTGCCTTTCAGAAGAGTCAATAAAGCCAAAGCCCCCTCTACCTCTGAGGTGAACATAAAAGGTTGCAGGGCACTATTTCAAAGAAGAGCAAGGAAGTGACCTTCAAGATCCTGAGCAATAGTTATTCCTCACTTCACATCCCTAAACAGCTCACCTTGTTGTACTTGTTGTAAACAAATTAGCCCCATTTTCTGCATTGTAATCACATTTCAAAAATATTTCATTGCCAGGAAAACACTTTGGGGACAGAATGACCTGAAAGGAATGTGAAAGGTTATATATAAAGGCTTGTTACATTCATTGATTGTCAATCACAGCACCATTATAATAGCATCCAGATGTACGATATCTTCAGTTAAGCATTCTTCTTGTGTATTTGACATCATTGTGACAAAGCTATTTGACAAAGTATGACAAAGTATTTGGCATCATTGTGACAAAGCTGTAGATGGATTTTGGTACATTTCTCTGTAATTCTTGATCTGCATATATTCTAGCATTATGGCCCAGTGGGACACATCTTGCCCAGTTCTCACCCTGATGTGATATCATAAAGATCACCACTAGTGATGCTAGACTTGTGATAGAACAGTGACAGCCAAGATTTCAATCCATAGTATGATTGGTGTGCATGTAATATTATGATGTCACTTTGCATTGAATATGTCTAGCCACAAGTTGCATGTAGACAGGTAGGTTTTACATCGGGACACTATGGCGAGAATTTGTGCAGAAGAATGAAAAACTCCTTGAGTTCTGTTTTTACCATTTACTCACTGTGCAAAAAAATAACTTATTCAAGTTTTCAGCTTGATTCTGAATACATCAGCAATCCAAAGACTAATTGGTTTAAGAAATTTGACAAACTTATTTGAATCAATTTTGTGACCAAAACTATGGGATAAAACATGATTTTTCATTGAATTTGCCGATTTCTTCCCCAGAGCCATTTACATTGGGCAGTCCAGATTAGGAGGAATTTTGCTGCCTGCAAGATTAATCATAGTTATTTTGGTCCAATTGTGGTAAGATTTCTGCTGACTCATGTGAAGTACATGGCACCCTAATCATGGTGCTGGGATTTCTAGATCTCTTCACTTCCTGTGAAGTGTTTAAAAATAAACTGTTAATAAATTGACTATCTGCTGGAGGAACTCAGTGGGTCAAGCGGCATCCGTGGGGGGGGGAAAGGAATTGTTGGAGCTTCAGGTCGAAACCCTGCATGAAGACCTGAAATTCTTTTCCCTCCACAGATGCTGCTCGGCTCGCCCACTTCCTCCGGCAGATTGTTTGTTGCTCCAGTATCCAGCATCTGCAGTCCCTTCTGCCTGTATGTTAATAAATTGAGTTTTAAGACTGTCATGTCAGTACTTGTCTGACCTGGGTTTGTGGGCCCACATTTTCAGTTTTACAGTCCAAAACCTGGCATCTTTGAGGTGCACAATCTTAATAATTAAAACACACCAAGTCATTCGAAACTCTTAATGCCAAGGAACTACTGATGGATCTGTATCAAAGGGATCTTCCTCTTTGTTCAGAATAACAAGGTTTAAACTTTCTTAAACCAAAACAGAAAATGCTGGAAACACTCAGCAGGTCAGGCAGCATCTGTAGTGAGGTAGAGACAAAGTTTTAGGTCAATGATGTTTCATCATAAGTTCCATTCTGATGACAGGTAGTTGACTTGAAACATTGACTGCATTTCTCTTTCCACTGGAGCTGCTGAGTGTTTCCAGCATTTTCTAGTTTTGTTTCACGTTTCTAGCATTTGCAGTTTTTGCTGTAACCTTCCTCTATGTTTTCTTGCCTCATCCTGTGTAATGCATGGCTGTATATATGGCAGATAATGGGAGAAATGTAGTCAGGCAGCTCATTCATCAGGAGTATGGGCAAGAAGTGATAGGGTAAGGTGGTCTTCTCCTGGCTGTCAGTTCTGCATGTTAGTGACCAGACAGAGCAGCAATTTCTGGCAGCTCATGTGAGTGAAATGAATCATGTGGGAAGGAAATAGGGAACAAAGGCCACAGACTGAAGATTTGGAAAATTGGTTTATTATTGTCACCTGCACCAAGGTACTGTGAAAAACTTTGTTTTGCATGCCATCCATACAGATCATTTAATCACATCAGTACATTGAGGTAGTACAAGGGAAAAGCAATAACAGAATGTAGAATAAAATGTTTATAGTTACAGAAAAATTGCAGGGCAGGCAGACAATAGGGTGCAAGGCCATAACGAGGTAGATTGTGAGATCAAGCGTCCATCTTATTGTACTAGGGGAGCATTCAATAGACTTACAACAGTGGGATAGAAGCTGTCCTTGAGCCTGGTGGTACGTGCTTTCAGGCTTTTGTATCTTCTGTCTGATGGGAGGAGGGAGAAGAGAGTATGTCCAGGGTGGGTGGGGTCTTTGATTATGTTGGCTGCTTAACTGAGGCAGTGAAAAGTGTAGACAGAGTCCATAGAGGGGAGGCTGGTTTCCGTAATGTGCTGATCTGTGTCCTCGACTCTCTGCAGTTCCTTGTGGCCTCGGGCAGAGCAGTTGCCATACCAAGCTGTGATGCATCCAGATAGGATGCTTTCTATGGTGCATCGATAAAAATTGGTGAGGGTCAAAGGGGACATGCCAAATTTCTTTAGCATCCTGAGGAAGTAGAGGCACTGGTGAGTTTTCTTGGCTGTGGCGTCTATGTGGTTGGACCGGGACAACCACGTAGACGCCACATACGTGTGGAGTTTTCACTCCTAGGTTAGTGGTTGAATGAAGTGCATCTTGTGTGTTTCAGGAAAAATCCCAGATTTTATTTGCTCTGTGTTAGCTGACAACCACATTTACCTTCAAATTCCTCCCTGGTCAGTCTGACCTTGAGTGTCCATTGGTTGGGCTGAATGGGTCTGAGCAGGACTTGGTTTACTTGGACTGGCTTGGGCCAAGTGCAACTGGCTGAACTGGACAGGCTATGGAATGAGAGGAAATTTACAGAGGAAGGTCATAAAATGTAAATTAAATTTTACATAAAGAATATGTTTGTAGGAGAAGAAGATAAATGTCCTTGGGTAACAATGATTTCAACAGTAATATGGGAACATTATGAATGTTTGCATTGGCCAGAATGTGGAAGAATTTACTGTTCAAATATTTAGTTTAATAGAGTAGTGAAATGTACCTGTTGAGAAAAGTTAACAGGTGAGATGTCGAGTCATAGAGCAAGGGAACAGGTTCTTCAGCCCACTGAGTCCACTCTGATCATCAAGCACCCATATACACTAATCCCGTTTTATTCTCCCCACTATCCTCTACCAACAGAGTCCTCCACCCATCTACACACTAGGGGCAATTAATTGTGGCCAATTAACCTACCGACCCACACACCATTGGGATGTGAGAGGAAAACCCAGAGGAAACCCATATAGTCAAAGGGAGAACGTGCAAACTCCACGCAGACAGCGCCTGAGATCAGGACTGAACCTGGGTTACCAGAACTGTGAGGCAGCAAGTCTACTAACTGGGCAACTGTGCCACCTCTAGGTCCTACATTATGGAGATTTTACAGCACTGATTCTTCAGATTAGGGAGTGTTATGCGCTGATTTTCTTGTGTCTTTCTAACTGTACATCTGACTATTGTCTCCTCAGTTTACTGATGCTGGCAGAAATGAACGAACCTGAATTTGAATACTCGTGGACCTCACAGAATGAGGTGACGGACATTTTCAGCTCACAGTTTGAACACATCATGGAGTGCCAGCAGCTGAAGGGCACCTCTTACAACAGCCTGGACTCACTGGACATGATCTCTTCCACGGATGAGAGCGAATGCGGCTTCAGCTTTGAGATGCCTCTCACCCCCTTGATTCAGCAGCGGATCAAGGAAGGTAGCAGTCAGTTCCTGGAGGACGGGCTCTTGGAGACTGCCCCTGGCGGTAGAGCACTGCAGCGCCTTGTTACAGACTTAAATGGCACTTCAGAGAGCAGCACAGAGGAGCAGACAAGTGCCAGTGTGTCAGACAATGCATTCCACAAATATTCTCCAAGTTCCCTTGTAAACGGAGCACCTCATCATTTGGAAATGCACGAGGAAAGGCAGGAAGGGTATTCTACCTCGAGGTAAGTGCCTCCACCTTGATTATGGAACTGCCTATGAAATAAATATTGGCTGTGGGTTAAACTACTCTTTCAAATCCAGAGATCCTTGTTTTAAAAAAGTAGTTTAACCCACTGATAGCACCATGTTCAAAATAAGGCTCTGAATTAATCATCAAAGGAGAACTATCATTCATCATTGTCCATTTGTGTCTGGTCAGTTAGTGCACCCAAGGGCTGGTGCTTCCTCAGTT